>NC_136001.1:36915808-36968308 GCF_048128805.1 Centroberyx gerrardi
CGAAATGTTAAATCTCTGGAATTTGGGTGTTATCATGACTATGATCTAAACTTTGGGCCACACATAAACAGTGCAACTAAAACTGCATTTTACCACCTGAAGAAAAGTAAAGGAACCTCGTGTAGCGGCAGAACCAGGCAGGTCTGCCTTTAGTGTGTATGCTCCAAAAATCTGGAATGAACTCCAGGATCATTGAGACTAAATGTCCTGATGCCATTAGGACAGTTAAATCTCTGGCGGCTGATTTAATTATGGAAGAGAGCACATGCAGGTGTATAGTGTAACGTAACCATACTTAACCATTAATATTGCCTGTAATACCCTTTGTTATTGTTGTTTTTTTTGTATTTTTTTGTATTTATTTATTTATCTATTGTTATTGTTTTCATTGTATGCCATGTTAACGGGGCACCACTGTAAAAGAGACCTAGGTCTCAGTTGGGCTTTCCCTGTATAAATAAAGGATAAATAAAAAAATAAAATAAATAAATCATGGTGAAACATGGTGAAAGTATCAAAACTAAATCCACACAATCCATATTAGAAAAGCGAGCCTCTAAACGAGCCGTTTGGACTTCCGTAACTTTGTGGCGTCACAAAGGTTCGCTCATTATCATTTCTGTAAGAAATAATAGACTAACAAAGTGTTTTTTTCAAAGCGGTCGAGCGGTCGTCATCGTTTATTACCGGAGAGTTTTCCCTACCTGTAGCCGCCGGGCCGCGGCGTCTCACGTTTCGCTCTCGAAACGGTCAGCCGATCGGAACGGAGGGTCGTTAATATTAATGAGCCTTAAAGACACGGAGACAGAAACGGCCTGTTCTTGGTAAGGCTCAGAGAGATGCTGGGAAATGAACGTGGAGAAATGGATTGAGAGTGTTTTTGGTTCATGACACCACACACACAGCTTTGAATGGACCTCAACACACAAAATAAAACTCTGGAGAATATGGGACTTTAACTGAGACGTTTCTCTGTCTTGCTGACACTGAAAAGCAGGTTTGGATCTGAGAGAGTTTGAACTGGCACCGAGGAGAGAGCTCACACTCCTCCTGTCTTAAAGTCTCTGCAGTTTTGGAATAGATTTTAAGACTCTTCTACTGATTATCAATCCTTCCATGGACTTACTCCAGAGTTTATCAGTGACATGCTCCCAAAATCTGTTTCTGTTGGCTCAGATCCACAGACTTCTGTTTTCAGCTGTCAGACCCACACAGGTTTTAAAACCTTGTACCATTTATTTTATCAGCATTTCTTATTTTTATTGATTTTAACTTTTTTCACTTTCTTCTTTAAATTTATTTATTTTTTTCCCTTAATTGCTCTGATGTGAAGTGCATTGCATTTTAATATGAAATGTGCTACATAAAGTTTGGCTGACTGACTGATTGATTGATTGATTGATTGAAGGTGTGCGATGTGTTGTGTTAAAGTGTGTGTGTTGCATTGCAGACCTTCCTTTGAAGACAGGAAGCGGCTCGGCTTCAGCAGGAGAGGAGGAGGAAGAGGAGGAGGAGGAGGAGCAGGAGGAGGAGGAAGAGGAGGAGCAGGAGGAGGAAGAGGAGCAGGAGGAAGAGGAGGAAGAGGAGCTGGAGGAAGAGGAGGAAGAGGAGGAGCAGGAAGAGGAGGAGGAGGAAGAGGAGGAGCAGGAAGAGGAGGAGGAGGAAGAGGAGGAGCAGGAAGAGGAGGAAGAGGAAGAGGAGGAGGGTTCGGATCTAAATCCAAGTAGGTCCAGAGCTTCTCTCTCTCTGGGCGTCCCACACTGCAGGAGACTGAGACAACATGGCTGACGCTCTGTTCCAGAGCGTCAGCCATGTTGAACCGGACTAGATGAGGAACGGAACGGAACGGAACGGAACGGAACGGAACGGAACGGAACGGAACGGAACGGAACGGAACGGAACGGAACGGAACGGAACGGAACGGAAAGCCGCTGCTGACAGTTAGCTACAACATGTCAGTGTCTTTTCAATGTTTTTTTCCTTTAAAAACTTTGAATTTTCTAAATTCATGTTGTCTCTTCTGTTTGCATATTATTTTGTGTAATGTGTTCATGAAATATGTTCTAAATAAAGTTTTGATGATTGAACAACACCTGACCTGCGCTGCAGGCGACGATCTGGTGAATTTTAGTGTAACGTTCAAAAATCTCCTAAAATTCAATTTGAAAGTTTTGATAATTTTACTGAAGTAAAAACGACATGTTCTGTGTGGATTCAGATCAAAACAGGTAGAGAAAGGATGGATTTATTTTTGAAGAATACTTTCTGATAAAATTGGTTTCTGGATCATTTACTGATATTCACAGAGAAAAAGAAGGTTCTTCAAGCATTCTTTGTTTAGCTTTTTTTTAAGAGTGTAGGTATGATTTTACAGGACCAGTGGTTGGGGATCCTCGGGGGTTCTTGTGGGGATCCTTGAGGGTTCTTGTGGGGATCCTCGGGGGTTCTTGTGGAGATCCTCGAGGGTTCTTGTGGAGATCCTCGAGGGTTCTTGTGGGGATCCTTGAGGGTTCTTGTGGGGATCCTCGGGGTTCTCCAGACTGTATCAAGACTGAATCAGGATTTTATGAACCTGCAGCAGCACCTTGCCACTCAGTATTTTAGCCAATAAACTGTCTCTGTTTAATGTTGGGATGCAGAATATCCAGATGTTGAGTTTTAAAACTAAAATGAAACAAAACAATTGAAAACAATTTCACTCCATGTGTAAAGAAGAAATTCATTTGAAAGATTTGATCAGGGTCAGAGGTCAGAGTCTGTCAGTGTCAGTCTCAGAGGTCAGAGTCTCAGGTCACAGTCTCAGAGGTCAGAGTCTGTCAGTGTCAGTCTCAGAGGTCAGAGTCTCAGGTCACAGTCTCAGAGGTCAGAGTCTGTCAGAGGTCAGAGTCTCAGGTCACAGTCTCAGAGGTCAGAGTCTGTCAGAGGTCAGAGTCTGTCAGTCTGTCAAAGGTCAGAGTCGGTCAGAGTCTCAGAGGTCAGAGTCTGTCAGTCTGTCAAAGGTCAGAGTCGGTCAGAGTCTCAGAGGTCAGAGTCTGTCAGTCTGTCAAAGGTCAGAGTCTGTCAGAGGTCAGAGTCTCAGAGGTCAGAGTCTGTCAGAGGTCAGAGTCTGTCAGTGTCAGAGTCTGTCAGAGGTCAGAGTCTGTCAGGGTCACAGTCTCAGAGGTCAGAGTCTGTCAGTGTCAGAGTCTGTCAGGGTCACAGTCTCAGAGGTCAGAGTCTGTCAGAGGTCAGAGTCTGTCAGGGTCACAGTCCCAGAGGTCAGAGTCTGTCAGGGTCACAGTCTCAGAGGTCAGAGTCTGTCAGGGTCACAGTCCCAGAGGTCAGAGTCTGTCAGGGTCAGAGTCTGTCAGGGTCACAGTCTCAGAGGTCAGAGTCTGTCAGGGTCAGAGTCTGTCAGAGGTCAGAGTCTCAGAGGTCAGAGGGCAGCAGCTCCAGCACAGCTTTGTTTATATTTACCTTTTCTATTCTTGTCATTGAGTTGAACAGCAGAATGCGTTGGATCCTGCTAAGAGTCTGATGATCTATCAGTTCCTAATAAGTTGACTGGTGTTGGTGCAGATTTCCTCTGAAGTGAATTTAATGTTTCTGTTCAAAGACTCAGATGCTTCATTGTTTGAGCCTTGAGCCCCTGGGGGATTTTTTTGCATTTGATATCTGATTTTTAGGGACATTTTAGGAACTTCTGATTGGTAGATCAGAGATGTGAAAGTTAAACTCTTTTCACAAGGTTTTCATTCTGCAGCTGCATCATGGGAAATCCACTTTGACCCAGTCCAGGCTCAGTCAGCCAGGAAGTAGTCAGGCCTTGAGATAAGGCCACGACCTTTAACTGGACAGGTGAAGCTCATTCTGTGTTCCAGCAGCAGGTCTCAGTCTAAAGCGGCTTCATGCTTCATGTGGAAACGGATGCTGTGGATTGGCCGTGGCCAAAATGATGCAACGGCGGCCCAAACGTCTGCCGCTGGAGTCTGTTTCCCCACCTGAGACCTGGAGCAACGTGAGACCTGGAGCAACGTGAGACCTGGAGCAACGTGAGACCTGGAGCAACGTGGACCTGCAGACGGGCTGAACACAGGAACTGGACCTGCAGTTTTCTCTCAGGTGAAGAGCTTCATGTTGTTCACAGACTTCCATCCACCTGTCTGTGGTTGTCTGTGGCCGTCTGGCCGTCTGTGCTGCTCAGCTGTCTCTGTAGCATTTAGCGTATTTCAGGTCGCTTTCCAAATCTTCACATTTTCAGTGTCATCAGTGATCACCAGTTTACATCATGACGTGTTTTGCTGTTGTCCTGTTCATGTTGTAAAGCAACAGAAGTTGCTCATAACAGACAACAGAAGTTGCTCATAACAGACAACAGAAGTTGCTCATAACAGACAACAGAAGTTGCTCATAACAGCAACAGAAGTTGCTCATAACAGCAACAGAAGTTGCTCATAACAGACAACAGAAGTTGCTCATAACAGCAACAGAAGTTGCTCATAACAGCAACAGAAGTTGCATTCAGTGCAGCAACTTCACACAACTGAAATAGTCTGAGAAAGTGTTTGTTTAAAGATTCGTTGTTGTCTCAAAGAAAGAAAGATTGTTGCCAGATGAAGATGATTATACTGTAAACATAACGTGAATTATCTAACATAATAATATGAATTATATATTAAATATAATATATCTTTAAAGGCTTCTGTAGCCAGGTGCAAAGAATTATGGGAATCGATAGATAGATTAGATAGACAGATAGATAGACAGATAGATAGATAGATAGATAGATAGACAGATAGATAGATAGACAGATAGATAGATAGATAGACAGATAGATAGACAGACAGATAGATAGACAGACAGATAGATAGACAGATAGATAGACAGACAGATAGATAGATAGATAGATAGATAGATAGATAGATAGATAGACAGATAGATAGACAGATAGATAGATAGACAGATAGATAGACAGACAGATAGATAGACAGATAGATAGATAGACAGATAGATAGACAGACAGACAGATAGATAGATAGACAGACAGATAGATAGACAGATAGATAGATAGACAGACAGACAGACAGACAGGCAGACAGACAGACAGACAGACAGACAGACAGACAGACAGACAGACAGACAGACAGACAGACAGACAGACAGACAGACAGACAGACAGACAGACAGACAGACAGACAGACAGACAGACAGACAGACAGATAGATAGATAGATAGAGCCACTTCAACAGCAGACATCAACATTTGATGATGGAAGAGCAGATTGTCTCTCAAGTCTTGTCATTTCAGGGATTTTGGATTCTATCCAGATCCTTTTTTTTTGTGTTATAGAGAGATGGAAAGATTTTACTGCTTGTTTAACTGGTTAATTTTATTATCTGTTTTTATTTATTATTATGTGAAGGACTTTGGGCTACAATTCTATATGTAAGGTGCTACACAAATAAAGTTTATTATTATATATTTCTGAGATGACACAAGCATAACTAAACTGAACTGACTTGTTTCTCAAATTTCAGACCAGATTCAAAACCAACTCCCTGATGTCTGGCTGCTGGGTTGATATCAGCTGTTAGGTATCAGCAGTTCATCAAATACAAGAACCTCGGACTTTCATTCAGCTGCAGAGAGCTTTGAGAAATCAAAGCTGGGCGCTCTGAGAGCGTCAAGGTGCTGGAAACATTAGATTCTACAGGCAGATACAGTTGTGTGTCATCAGCATAACAATGAAAGGAAATATGTCTACGAATTATGTGGCTGAGTGGGAGCATTTAATGATAAAAATAGAAAAGATAAAGATAGAGCCATGGATGGATCCTCGGGGGAATCCACAGCACTCCGGACGCGTCTGGCGGACGACAGACAGCGTCCAAAAATGTGAAACTAGTGTTTACAATGAAGGTCGCACACCGCCG
Source organism: Centroberyx gerrardi (assembly GCF_048128805.1). Classification (NCBI taxonomy): domain Eukaryota; kingdom Metazoa; phylum Chordata; class Actinopteri; order Beryciformes; family Berycidae; genus Centroberyx; species Centroberyx gerrardi. The sequence goes on from NC_136001.1 coordinate 36,921,721, forward strand.
CCGCCGCCAGCCATGACTTCCTGCTGCTCAGTCTTGGCGCGCCACTCGGCACCACTAATTTTTTCCACTATTGCTATTAAACCCAGAACAAGACCCAAAAATCAATATTAGATATGCGGCTTGAAATTTATCATTGTGAACAGAAGTAGAAAACAAACTAATATTTTAAAAACAATAACTTGTTTCTACTTTGTCAGCTGACAGTTGTTTTCCATCTAAAAAACATCGCCTATTCAATCAAATAAATGTAGGTTATCCAGTATATCCATTTATTCACTTTATGAATCGACCTCAAAAAAAACAAAAACAAAGATGGGTGATGAACGGTTAATCAGTGAAGTAGGTAAATATCCTAATTATAAGCCTCCAATCACAGATTCTTCAAGGATAACCAATGAAAGTCACCAGCTTGGAGGAACAGTACCGGTAAGTTGTAACGTTATAACATTAATCTATTATACATATTAACGTCTGCTGGCGCTCTGTGCGACGCTTCCTATGTGGTTTACCTGCGTCTTGTCCCGTCTGCCACGCGGCGCTTCTCGTCCCGCCTGCGACCCTTTAGAGTTACTGATGATCGGACAGCAGATGCTGCTGGATGCTCCGTGTGGTTCTGCTGACCTCAGCGTTGCCTTTGATACGGTTGATCAGAGCATTTGAACTGTCTTAGAAGTTTAGTTTATATCTCATCTCACTGTAGTGCTATATCAGCAGGAATCATTTATTTAAGAAATTAAAGTTCTGGTCCATGTAAGCACAGTGCAGTGCTTACATGGTTAACTGATTATAGACAAGCTTCTGAAGTCTTGGCCAGAAAAGAGAGTTCACAAATAGATGTGTAATTACTGAAAACAGACTGGGCTGTTTAAGTACAGGCCGGGTAAGTGCACGTTTGAAATATGATGTCACTAGGCCCGTGGCCAATGAGCTGTTAATAATTGGACAAACAGAATCAAAGAGCTCTTTTAACAGTCTGGATGGGATTATGTCTAGAGGACAAGATGAACATTTCATGTGAGAAACAATCTGCAGGGTTAGTGATGTCATCCCCTCTGTCTCTACTTTGATCTGTTCAATAAAGGCAACAATCACAGCCAGCTCATGCTGAGGAGGAACAATCTGACTTCTTATGTTCATAATTCTCTCAGTGAAGAAGGATAAAAACGTTTCCCATTCTTCTGCTCAGCGGTACTGGAGCGTTAATAACACTATTAATGATGTCAAACAGAGTTCTGGGGTTGAACACTAATTAGATCAGAGGAAAACTTCTCTCTCGCAGTCTTAACTTCTGTCATCAGTTCCTTCTCCAGAGTTTTATTTAGTGTCTTTCTGTCCATTCAAAGCTGTGTGTGTGGTGTCATGAACCAAAAACACTCTCAATCCATTTCTCCACGTTCATTTTCCAGCATCTCTCTGAGCCTTACCAAGAACAGGCCGTTTCTGTCGCCGTGTCTTTAAGGTTCATTAATATTAACGACCCTCCGTTCCGATCGGCTAACCGTTTCGAGAGCGAAACGTGAGACGCCGCGGCCCGGCGGCTACAGGTAGGGAAAACTCTCCGGTAATAAACGATGACGACCGCTCGACCGCTTTGAAAAAAACACTTTGTTAGTCTATTATTTCTTACAGAAATGATAATGAGCGAACCTTTGTGACGCCACAAAGTTACGGAAGTCCAAACGGCTCGTTTAGAGGCTCGCTTTTCTAATATGGATTGTGTGGATTTAGTTTTGATACTTTCACCATGTTTAGATACACATCCAACTCCTTTATCATCACAGAGGCAAGGGGAGTCCTGCTTTACACCATCCTGCTCTCTCCTGTAACAAGGTCAGGGGTCAGGGTCAGGGTCTGCCCATCCAACCAAGGAGAGTTCTTCAGTTTGTTTTCCTGTGGTTTCAACAGGAGCAACTTTATCTAGAGCAGTGTTTCTCAACCCTTTTCATATCAAGGACCATAATTTAGTCCACATTAGAGACCCCATTTGATGAGATTTTGTCTCTCGGAACCAAATCTGAGAATATTTTTATTGTCAGATGATTTAGTCCAGAACTCCATGACTGTCTGTATTGCAGGTAGAGAGATAACAGAGAAACTCTGATCAGAACAGTCATTCTTCTACATTATCTAACTGTATTCACTTTAACAATTCATCAGTTTGCTGGGGACCCCCTGGAACCCCCTCAAGGGCCCCTGGTGGTCCCCGGACCCCACATTGAGAACCACTGATCTAGAGTATCCAAGCAAATGGAGTTGAAATGTTTCACTAGATTCTCAGGAGGACCAGTGAAAGACCTTCAAAATGACAGTCAGTAGTAGAGTAAATGATTCTGGTCTGAGACGAGCAGATCACACAGGACCAGGATCTCAGATCCAGCCGGGCCGGAGTCCCGCCGCCTGTTCGGTCTGTGTCGGATCGTTCGATGTAGTTTGGACTTGTATTGACTGATTCAACATGTTCAGAGAGCGTCCTCCGTTTCCATAACAACAGATGTAAGTTAGCCAGTCGGCGCACCGCCCCGCTGGTTGTGATCTGTAGCGCTAACGCTAACTAGCTCGTTGCTGCCGAAAACGGCCTTTTGGACTCTGGAACAGGAGGCAATGGTGGCAATGTGGGAGGAGAGACTGCAATACACAAACATCTGCATTTCAACAGATCCATTGTAAATAAAAACAAAGAAACAAAACAAGAACAACAAAATAGTGTAATCTAACTTATTAAACCTAGCGTCTGATTGGCAGTGTGTTTCTCCCAGCAGGCAGACTGGGAGGAGTTCAGGGTTCAAAAGGCTTCAGGAGGCGGAGCAGCAACACCAAGGTGGTCAGAGACTCAGATCCTGACTTTCTAGATTGTTAAACCTCTGTCAGTCTGTTGTCCTCCCTGCTACATGATGACAACTAACTCAGGTCAGTGATGCAAGATTTACTTGTTGTCATGGCAACGCTGACAAATTCTGATTAGAGCATTCAAATCCAAGCGGCATGGCTCCATGTGGTGCAGACAGGCAGTGGAAAAGTAGAAAACACCAGAGAAACTCTGAGCCTCAGTTAGATAAACAGTCGGCCATGTTGCTGCTGAGGGCGTTTCTCTGTGCAGAGCCAGCTGTCCACACACACACACACACACACACACACACACACACTCACACACAGCCAGAGACCCCCCCCCCCCACAGCGGGGGGTTGGAGGTGGAGTCTCGCCTGAACTCACCGGTATAAAAACACTGACAGAGAACAGAGAGAGGAGAGGAGAGTTACTGTGGAGAATCATAAGACCAGGATCAACCAGCAGAACCAGAACCAGCAGAACCAGAACCAGCAGCTGGTCTACTTCCACCAATCTGCCGACACAGTGAGTCTCTGTTTCTTCACATTTCGTCTAATATCTTGGCTGGAGGGGCGTGTGTGTGTGTGTGTGTGTGTGTGTGTATGTGTGTGAGTGAGAGAGAGAGAGAGAGAGAGAGAGAGCAACAGACTCTCTGGGGAGAGAGGGAGAGGGTCAAGTTAATATCTAGGCTGCTCATAGTTGACTAACAGACAGAGTAACAGACAGAGAGACAGAGAGACCAACAGACAGAGAGACAGACAGACCGACAGACAGAGAGACAGACCAACAGACAGAGAGACAGACAGACAGACCAACAGACAGACAGACCAACAGACAGAGAGACATTGTTCCACCATGCAGAGGTGAGTATGTTGGAGACAAACTAACAGTTGAACTGGGATGGAAATAATCAGTTGTGTTACACTGAAGTGAATGGGATTAGTCAATTGTGTTACACTGAAGTGAATGGGATTAGTCAGTTGTGTTACACTGAAGTGAATGGGATTAGTCAGTTGTGTTACACTGAAGTGAATGGGATTAGTCAGTTGTGTTACACTGAAGTGAATGGGATTAGTCAGTTGTGTTACACTGAAGTGAATGGGATTAGTCAGTTGTGTTACATTGAAGTGAATGGGATTAGTCAGTTGTGTTACACTGAAGTGAATGGGATTAGTCAGTTGTGTTACATTGAAGTGAATGGGATTAGTCAGTTGTGTTACATTGAAGTGAATGGGATTAGTCAGTTGTGTTACATTGAAGTGAATGGGATTAGTCAGTTGTGTTACACTGAAGTGAATGGGATTAGTCAGTTGTGTTACATTGAAGTGGATGGCATTAGTCAGTTGTGTTACACTGAAGTGGATAGGATTGGTCAGTTGTGTTACATTGAAGTGGATGGCATTAGTCAGTTGTGTTACATTGAAGTGGATAGGATTGGTCAGTTGTGTTACATTGAAGTGGATGGCATTAGTCAGTTGTGTTACACTGAACATTCAGTGGTTCAGCGCTCATTGTAGCATTTTTTGTTTCTCAAGATTAAAACTACATTTCCCATAAACCCTGTTGCTTCCTGTTGCAAGTAGGATGTTGCAAAACTATAAACTATTTATAAGTAATTATTCCTATAATTATATAATTATAACTGCTGCATCATTTCATGGTTCTGTCTTGGAGACAACAGAGAAATTGGAGGAATTTACCAGCTAATTAGAACAGAACTTCCTGGTTCTCTCCAGGAAACTTCCTCAGGGATGAACAGTTCCTTTCTAGGAGATTGTGGACCTGGAAAATAAAGTGTTACCTTATTTTTTTGATACAGATGCTCATCTATTCCTTGGTGAAAAAGATTCTCTCCTTTAATTTGCAGACTCTTCAGGACTTTACATTGAAGTGAAAAGCATGAATCAGCTGTTTCCTTCCTTTGAAGTGAATGGAAGTAATGAGCAGTTTGAGTCTCGCTGTGTAATCAGAGTCCAGATGTCAGACTCTCCTCCAGCTAATGACTAGCTCCACTTTCACTGGCTCCTAATGTAATGCTAAGATTACAGTGTGTGTGTGTGTGTGTGTGTGTGTGTGTGTGTGTGTGTGTGAGGTACCTCTCCCACCATGTGATTTCTCCTCTCCGCTCTCCCTATTTACTCTAGGTAAAAATCTCTTCTGTCTCTCATTAGCTGTGATGCTCTGGGCACAGTGACCTCTGACCTCTGACCTCTGACCTCCTCACTGCTGGTTGTTGTAATGTTGGTGATTTAGGAACTGAAGCTGATTCTACTGTTGAGCTCAGTCTCTCTGGATAAGAGAGTCACATGGAAAAATATGTGTGTGTGTGTGCTCAAGAGAGATGTGAGTGTGTGTGTGCAGGCAGATGCTGACCTTTGAACCAGGAAGATGTTGTCTGGGAGCGCTGACAGGAAACCAGGTCCAACATAGTAGAAACCCAGGTCCACTGCAATAGAATACAGTTGAATACAGTAGAATAAAATAGCATACAAGAGAACACAGTAGAACAGAGTCAGTTAAAGGGTCGGTTGGACAGGAAACTGTTTGGACAGTGCTTTGTTTCCATGGATACCAGGAGATGGGATGTTGAAGTGAAGTTGTCTAGTTGTTCCGCTGTTGGTTAGTCTACTCCACCCAGCACCAATCAGACGCAGGTAAAGGTTAGTGTACTCCACCGAGCGCCAATCAGACGCAGGTAAAGGTTAGTCTACTCCACCGAGGCCAATCAGACGCAGGTAAAGGTTAGTCTACTCCACCGAGCGCCAATCAGACGCAGGTAAAGGTTAGTCTACTCCACCGAGGCCAATCAGACGCAGGTAAAGGTTAGTCTACTCCACCGAGGCCAATCAGACGCAGGTAAAGGTTAGTCTACTCCACCGAGCGCCAATCAGACGCAGGTAAGGGTTAGTCTACTCCACCGAGCGCCAATCAGACGCAGGTAAAGGTTAGTGTACGCTTGGTAACCAAACATCATGTGGAATCCTATTCTAAACATCGAGCTGACTCCTGAAACAGTGAAAGTGGCTGGTGCATTATGGGATGTTTCAGATACTGCACAGCAGTTAGTTTACTGGCCTGTAGGCTACTGTTTAGTTTTTAGTTTAGTTTTTAGTTTAGAGTTTAGTTTAGTTTAGTGTTTAGTTTAGAGTTTACTTTAGTTTTTAGTTGGAGGAGTTAGGAGGAGGAGGAAAACTGACAGGCGAGAGGCTGTTAAGAGGGAAAGTGGGAGAGAAGAGAGTCTGTTGTGAAAGACAGAGGTTACTGCAGTTCAGATCCAACTGTTTGTAATGGAGGACACACTGGTATGAGCAGAGAGAGAGAGAGACAGAGAGAGAGACAGAGAGAAAGAGACAGAGAGAGAGAGACAGAGAGAGAGAAAGAGACAGAGAGAGAGAGAGACAGAGAGAAACAGAGAGAGAGAGAGAGACAGAGAGAAAGAGAGAGAGAGAGAGAGAATTACCCTATCATTATATTTTGACCATTATTTTACATACTTTGTATGTTACATTTATTTTACACACAAACACCAATTATTTACACATCAAACTTGAGTTTGACAGAAAGAGAGAGAGAGGGTGTGTGTTATGATGGAGGGAGTTCTGGGAAGCAGAGAGACTTCCTGGAAGACAGGAAACAGAGGGGGGGGGGGGGGGTACTGTAGTTCAGTCTACTCCCACCCTGAGGAACACACACACACACACACAGTTGGGTTGTAATTCAGTGAGACTGCAGTGTTTTACAGTAAAGCAAGGAGAGAGTGTGTTTTCCTAATCTTTCTTGTCTTCTGTGTTTCAGTTTCAGTATTTCTGGCTCAGGATGACTTGCTGTCTGTTGCCTCTCTTCCTGCTGCCCTTGGTTTCCTCCATCATGGCTGATGAACCAGCTGGCTGCAAAATCCGCATCACCAACAGAGGACTGGAGATGTGTAAGAGCTATAGGTCAACCCTTATAGTAATGTACACTACCCCCCTATAATACACCATACACTACCTGACCCCCCTATAATACACCATACACTACCTGACCCCCCTATAATACACCATACACTACCTTAACAACATTCTTATTAGAAGGATGACAGGGAATTTATCAGTACTGCTTTGCTCTGAAAATGTCCTCAGTAAAGCCAGGAGGAAACTGAGCTCCCCACCGCTGAAGGGTCGTGGTTAAAGTATAATGTATAGTTGCTCAATCCTTTGCTGATGAGTTGCTAGTAAAAAGGTTTGCTTATTATTTGTTCATTATATTAAACTCTACTGTCTTCTTGCTTTACAGTGAAACAAGAATTGTTCCTCTATGTTTCCAGTTAAGAACTAGCAGTATTTGTTGTGTGTTTCTAGTGAAGTATGAGACACAGAAATTTGTGGAGGAGGAGTTGAGTAACATCACTATGCCAGAGATGAAGGGCAAGGAGGGACGCTTCCAGTACACTATCACAGAGTAAGACATTATAATATAATATAATATAATATAATATAATATAATATAATATAATATAGATGCAGTCCAGTGGTCTATCAGTCTGCCACTAAGATCACATACTATACAGTATTACACCCAACAAGTTAATATCTGGATGTGAAAATAGATTAACTATCTACTAATGTTCTCTCATCTCTCCTCTCCTCAGTGTGAAGATAACAGAGTTGAATCTGACTCATGCTGATCTGCGTTTCCAGCCAGATGTTGGTTTGCTGTTTGACGTGCAGAACTCCTCCATCACTCTCAGCTTCCACAGACGGATCCTCTACTGGTTCTTGTCAGTTCACCTCCAGGAGCCTCATTAACTAAAACCTAACCCTGAAGTGTTATTTGAGCTACACAGGGAAAAGAACCCCTAACCCTGGCATTGTTAGTGTCATGCTCTGTTGATAATAGTAGTAATGATGATGATGATGGTTTACAGCTAAGAGTAACAGTAACATATAGTGTATCTTGTGTAACAGTTATGACACCGGGTCCATCAACGCCTCAGCAGACGGTGTGAACATCAACACAGTTGTGAATCTGATCCGAGATGAAGAAGGACGACTGAAGATCAACAACATCACCTGTGACGCCAAGATTGCCAAGATGAGGGCGAAGTTCAGCGGCACACTTGGGTAACAGTTACTGGCTGATCTAGGGCTAGGGCTAGGTCTGGGTCTAATGCTAGGTCTGGGACAAGGCTGGGTCTGGGACAAGGCTGGGTCTAAGGCTAGGTGTGGGACTCAGTTTAGGTCTGGGACAAGGCTGGGTCTAGGGCTAAGGTTAGGTGTGGGACAAGGCTGGGTCTAGGTCTAAGGCTAGGTGTGGGATTCAGGTTAGGTCTGGGACAAGGCTGGGTCTGGGACTAAGGTTAGGTCTGGGACAAGGCTGGGTCTGGGGACTAAGGTTGAAAGGTGGTAGTGTGGTCTCTGCCTCTGTGTGTATCGCAGCCATCTGCTGGCAACTCCTGAGTTAGGACACTTCCCGAACTCTCTTAAATAATTTAGGAGCAGAGACCGTTCTCAACACATAAGAATGTTTATGCACAACACTTCTTCTTCTTCAACAGTTCTTACTTCTAAAGATAAGATTAAATTTGTGTCACTCAGAATTTTGCTCTGAGCGGCTTTATACATACTGGCCCTGGGGACTAGCAGGGTTCAGACTGCTGTCAACTCAATCAACAATTCACCGGAAGTCCATTCTGTGTCTATTGAGCCAATCAACCTGACAGAATCAGCCGACATTCCAGCCATCAACAAGCTTGTCGGCTGAGAAAAGCTGACCAAAGCTGAATTTGAATGGCCATTGACCATCAACAGCGATCAGGTGCTGTCCTCCAGATGAGAGACCGGTTGGAGCGGTATCGCGAGGAAGCCAGGCTTAACCTCCAAAAGGCCCAAAGGGCCCAAAAGGGCATGACAAGCCCCCATCAGCGGGAGTTCCAACCAGGTCACAAAGTCCTGCTGCTTCTGCCCTCCTCCTCCAAGCAAGCTCCTGGCTAAGTGGAAGGCCCTTTCACTGTGGTGACGAAGATGGTGCCAACTACTTACGAGGTGCTGCATCCAGAGAAGGGGAGAGAGAGAGAAGCAGACCTATCACATGAACCTCCTGAAGGCCTGGAAAGAGAGGGTGGTCCTACCGTGAATACCTCCCTCCTGGTACGGCAAGTGGCAAAGAACGGTGACTCAGAGGGGGTGGTGGAAGCCTGGAAGGAGCAAGGGCGGGTTGATCGTTCCCACATGGATGGCAAGCAGCGAGTGTAGCTGCAGGTGATCTTTGATGACTCTCCCTTAGCTGTTTGAGCAGAAGCCAGGGCGGACCAATGTTCTCAAGCATGCAATCTGGATCAAGCCTGACTAGTGCCCAGTGCGACAGCGATGCTACCGTGTGCCAGAGCAACTGGTAGGGGCACTGAAGTACGAGATCCGGGTCATGTTGGAGCTGGGTATTATCAAGCCATCGGAGAGTGACTGGAGCAGCCCCATTGTCATCAACCCCAAAAAAGATGGGCCCCTTTGGGTGTGCATTGACTTCAGGAAACTCAACACCATCTCCTTCTTTGATACCCAGGATTGAGGAGCTGCTGGAATGGATCGGAAGGGCTAACATCATCACCATCCTGGACCTCTGCAAGGGCTACTGGCAGGTTCCACTGGAGGAGCAGTCCAAGCCTCTCACTGCCTTCAGGGCCCCTCTTGGCCTCTTCTAGTTCACTGTAATGCCCTTTGGTCTTCATGGTGCACCAGCAACATTCCAACGGCTCATGGATTGGGTGCTCCAAGGCTGTGGAGAATGCAGGGTTGCCTATGTGGATGATGTGGTCATCTACAGCCAGACTTGGAAGGAACACCTGGAGCACCTGTGTCAGGTCTTGGGGAAGATCAGTGCCTCTGGGCTCACTCTCAACCTGCATAAGTGTGAGTGGGCCCAGCAGGAGACTGGGTACCTGGGCTACCAGCTGGGAAGAGGAGAGGTCCGACCACAGGTGGACAAGGTGGAGGCCATCTGTAAAAGTCCCAGAACCCACACCAAGACTCAAGTGATGTCCTTGCTTGAGCTTGTAGGTTGGTACTGCCAATTTATTCCTCACACCACAATTACAGTCTTTCTGACAAACCTCACTGGTAAACTGGCAAGCAACCCAGTGAAGTGGACAGAGGAATGTGATTCTGCTTTTAGGGCCCTCAAGGCCCAGATGTGTTCATCTCCTGTGTTGCAGAGCCCTGATTTCGAGTGGCGGTTCCTGGTCCAGGTGGATGCCTCTGGGGTAGGCATAGGTGCGGCACTGATGCAGGGTGACCCAGGAAAAGAGCGACCGATACTGTATCTCGGCTGGAAACTCCTGCCCTGGGAAACCAGATACTCCACCATTGAACAGGAATCTCTGGCAATCACCTGGGTCCTGGACAGTCTGAGGTACTATTTGCTGGGCCAAGAGTTTGATCTTCACACTGACCATCGTGCCCTAACCTGGATGAGAGATCATTAAGGATCGAAACTCCAGTGACCAGGTGGTACCTTGAACTTCAGCCGTTCAAGTTCTGTGTGCGACACAAGGCAGGCAAGGAAAACATCACTGCAGACTACCTGACGCAGGTGCCGAACATCATCGCTGCAGGAGAGGAGTGTGGTAATGTGACGGAGAAGCTGCGGGCTGTAGGCAGCACTTGGTAAAGCACACTCTCATATTCACATGGACATATTGGCATATACACATCCATTCACAGACACCCCTGTCCCCCTGTCTCGATATTGTGGTGAGTGCATGCACCACGATACAACTGCTATGTTCAACACTTCCCATTATTCCCGGACAGTGTTCAAATGTTGCAATATGGTTGAAATAACGATTAGAGCAGATATTCAGTATAAACATTCAGCATTTATTGATTATACTCATCCGGAATGAAAGGGAGTGGAGTTGGCTGGTTGCTGCTCATGGCAGTTCTGGTGGTTTCCAGAACAGTTGTTGTTGATGGTTTCGGGGTTGGTTTTATAAGTGCCATTTCCACCACACCCAGGCATCTGGGTGTCTGGGACTAAGGTTAGAGGTCTGGGACTAAGGGTAGAGGTCTGGGACTAAGGGTAGAGGTCTGGGACTAAGGTTAGAGGTCTGGGACTAAAATTAGAGGTCTGGGACTAAAGTTAGAGGGTTGGGACTAAGGTTAGAGGTCTGGGATATAAATTAGAGGTCTGGGTTTAGGGTCTAGGCCTGTTAGGGTTTGGATTCAATTAAATATAGAGTCTATATGGGATACAGGATATGTCTGTCTGTCTGTCAGGAAACCAATTCTACCTCCCCATCTGTTGTTGATGATGGTGATGATGATGATGGTGATAATGAAGAAGATGATGATGATGAAAAAGATGATAATGATGATGGTGATGAAGATTGTTTTGTTTCCAGGAGGGTGTATGACTTCCTGGCATCCTTCCTGACCACGGGCATGCGCTTCCTGCTCAACCAACAGGTTCAGTCAGACAACATCAATCTACCTGTCAGTCTGTCTGTCTGTCTGTCTGTCTAACCTGTCTGTCTACCTGTCTGTCTGTCTACCTGTCTGTCTAACTAACCTGCCTATCTAACCTGTCTGTCTGTCTAACCTGTCTGTCTACCTCTCTGTCTGTCTAACCTGTCTGTCTGTCTGTCTGTCTGTCTGACCTCTCTGTCTGTCTGTCTGTCTGTCTGTCTGTCTGTCTTTCTGTCTGTCTAACCTGTCTGTCTGTCTAACCTGTCTGTCTACCTCTCTGTCTGTCTAACCTGTCTGTCTGTCTGTCTGTCTGTCTGTCTGTCTGTCTTTCTGTCTGTCTGTCTAACCTGTCTGTCTACCTCTCTGTCTGTCTAACCTGTCTGTCTGTCTGTCTGACCTCTCTGTCTGTCTGTCTGTCTGTCTGTCTGTCTAACCTGTCTGTCTGTCTGTCTAACCTGTCTGTCTGTTTAACCTGTCTGTCTGTCTGTCTGTCTGTCTAACCTGTCTGTCTGTCTGTCTGTCTGTCTGTCTGTCTGTCTAACCTGTCTGTCTGTCTGTCTGTCTGTCTGTCTAACCTGTCTGTCTGTCTGTCTAACCTGTCTGTCTGTCTGTAGATCTGTCCTGCTCTGAACCATGCAGCTCTGGTCCAGATCAACTCCATGTTGGAAACCATTCCAGTGCGGGCGGAGGTGGATAGTTACATCGGCATCGACTATTCTCTGCTCAGTGACCCCATCGTGACCTCCAGGAGCCTCGACATGCACTTCAGAGTGACAAACATTCTATTCTATTCTATTCTATTCTCAGAATCAGTGTTTTTCACCAAGTAGGTTTACACATACAAGGTATTCAAATTGGTAGTTTGTTCCTGTATGTCATATTAAACATAAACCAACACAAAATTATAAAAGAAGTAGTATATAATAGTAGTATATGTAAAAATTGAAGTAGAAATTATAGAATAAGTCTCTTAATATAAAGGAAACAGGAATGGTTACACAAATGAAAACTCTCCAAACACTAATGCAGGTCTGAATCAGGCCAATCAGAAGAGGTAATTTGGTCACATGGTTGTACCCACAACAACACATGGTGACAGGACTGTGAGAGCCTTGGTACTGTGACCAGCAATAACAATATTATATAATATAAAAATCAGATATAACTATGTAAATATAATATATTATACCTGTCTGAGTGTCTTAGGGCATGTTCTTTGATCTAGTTGATATTACAGTATATAATAATTATCTGATATTCTGTGTGTCTTAGGGCATGTTCTTTGATCTAGTTGATATTACAGTATATAATAATTATCTGATATTCTGTGTGTCTTAGGGCATGTTCTTTCATCTAGTTGATATTACAGTATATAATAATTATCTGATATTCTGTGTGTCTTAGGGCATGTTCTTTCATCTAGTTGATATTACAGTATATAATAATTATCTGATATTCTGTGTGTCTTAGGGCATGTTCTTTGAGCTGGCTGATGAGAACAACACTTTAGTGAACTACGCTGTAGATCCGGTCATCAGAGAATACGACAGGATGGTCTACCTGGCTCTCTCCGAGTTCTTCTTTGACAGCGGGATGATCTCTTACTACAAAGCAGGAATCTTCCAGATGCACATCGCCAACGAGAAGGTGAGAACCGCAACCCCCCCCCCCCAAAAAAAAAAAAAAAAAACATCAAGAACTACCATGAACCACCAAGAACCACCATGAACCACCAAGAACCACCATGAACCACCAAGAACCACCAAGAACCACCATGAACCACCAAGAACCACCATGAACCACCAAGAACCACCATGAACCACCAAGAACCACCAAGAACCACCATGAACCACCAAGAACCACCATGAACCATCATGAACCACCAAGAACCACCATGAACCACCAAGAACCACCATGAACCACCAAGAACACCAAGAACTACCATGAACCACCAAGAACCACCATGAACCACCAAGAACCACCAAGAACCACCATGAACCACCATGAACCACCATGAACCACCAAGAACCACCAAGAACCACCATGAACCACCAAGAACACCAAGAACTACCATGAACCACCAAGAACCACCATGAACCACCAAGAACCACCAAGAACCACCATGAACCACCATGAACCACCAAGAACACCATGAACCACCAAGAACACCATGAACCACCAAGAACCACCAAGAACACCATGAACCACCATGAACCACCAAGAACACCATGAACCACCATGAACCACCAAGAACACCATGAACCACCATGAACCACCAAGAACACCATGAACCACCATGAACCACCAAGAACACCATGAACCACCATGAACCACCAAGAACACCATGAACCACCATGAACCACCAAGAACACCATGAACCACCATGAACCACCAAGAACCACCAAAACTTCACACATCAACAGGAATCGGAACAGGAGATGAACTGGTTCATTCTCTAGTTTTACAGTCGAGACTGTTAGATGTTCAGGTTAAAGTTGGTGAATATTGACTCCTCTCCTCTCTACTCCTCCTCTTCACTCCTCCTCTCTACTCCTCCTCTTCACTCCTCCTCTCTACTCCTCTCCACTCCTCCTCTCCTCTCTACTCCTCTCCACTCCTCCTCTCCTCTCTACTCCTCCTCTCCTCTCTACTCCTCCTCTTCACTCGCTCCTCTCTACTCCTCTCCACTCCTCCTCTCCTCTCTACTCCTCCTCTCCACTCCTCTCCTCCTCTATTCTCTCCTCCTCTCCTCTCCTCCTCAGATGCCCAAAGACCTTGAAATGTTGTTGAGAACCACCTACTTTGGAACCATCATGCTTCTGGTGAGTAGAAACAAAGTGGAAACACAGTAGAAACAGTCACATCATAAACTGACACTTTTCCTCCTGATAATAAATCTATTTCAGAACCCGGCTCTGGTGGAGGCTCCTCTCTCTCTGCAGCTCGCTGTCACTTCGCCGCCCAAAACCACCATCAAGACCTCCGGGGCAACCGTCGCCATGACAGCCATCGTCACGGTGATGGTGTTGCCACCTGGCCAGCCTCCGGTCCAGCTTAGCAGTATGACCATGGTACACACACACACACACACACACACACACACACACACACACACACACACACACAGTCTGTCTCAAATCAACTTTATTTATATGGCATTTATCTACAAACAGTTTAGAAAGTGCTTCACACAAAAACAGAACGACACATGGGATAAAAATATAAAAACAAGTGACAAAATGGATATGTATGAAGAAAAGAAGTACAAGAAATATAAAGATAAAAATACACAGTATACAGGGTACAGTAACCACTGAATACCATAATATGTAGTACTACAGTAAAGAAGTACCATAGTGTAGAATCCATCAGTGACAGGATGGGACTGGCTCCGCCCGCACCATTGCTCCGCCCCCACCGTGGCTCCGCCCGCACAATGGCTCCGCCCGCACAATGGCTCCGCCGCACCGTGGCTCCGTCCGTACAATGGCTCCGCCGCACCGTGGCTCCATCCGTACAATGGCTCCGCCCACACCGTGGCTCCGCCCGCACAGTGGCACCGCCGCACCGTGGCTCCGCCGCACCGTGGCTCCGTCCGTACAATGGCTCCGCCCACACCGTGGCTCCGCCCGCACAGTGGCACCGCCCACACAGTGGCGGCTCCGCCCACAGTGGCGCCGCCCACACCGTGGCGCCGCCCACACAGTGGCACCTCCCACACAGTGGCGCCGCCCACACCGTGGCGCCACCGTGCCGTGGCTCCGCCTGCACAATGGCTCCGCCCACACAGTGGCGCCGCCCACAGTTACACCCGTTTTTCAGAAATTACTCAACTGAAAGAAACACATTTTTTTTACATGCTGAACTGATCTGTCAGATCTCAAACCAATGTAATGTTTCTGAACTCTCCTCTCCTCCTCCCCTCTCTCCTCTCCTTGTTTCCTCTCCTCCTCCTCCCCTCTCCTCTCCTTGTTTCCTCTCCTCCTCCTCCCCTCTCTCCTCTCCTCGTCTCCTCTCCTCCTCCCCTCTCTCCTCTCCTTGTTTCCTCTCCTCCTCCTCCCCTCTCTCCTCTCCTTGTTTCCTCTCCTCCTCCTCCCCTCTCCTCTCCTTGTTTCCTCTCCTCCTCCTCCCCTCTCTCCTCTCCTCGTCTCCTCTCCTCCTCCTCCCCTCTCTCCTCTCCTTGTTTCCTCTCCTCCTCCTCCCCTCTCTCCTCTCCTTGTCTCCTCTCCTCCCCTCTCTCCTCTCCTCCTCCCCTCTCTCCTCTCCTTGTTTCCTCTTCTCTCCTCTCCCAGGAAGCAAAGTTTAACGCTAAAGTTTCTATGAAGGGAAAACGTCTGGCTGTTCATGCTGACCTCCGCAGGTACACACACACCTACACCTACAGACACACACACACACACACACACACACACACACACACACAGTAAAACTCTGTTCTCTTCTCAGGTTTAAAATCTTCTCCAACCAATCAGCGCTGGAATCTCTGGCTGTAAGAACCTGTCTGTCTGCCTGTCTGCCACAGTACTATAGTACTATAGTAATACTACAGTAATATAAAACCCTGTAATAGTACTATTACTATATGACAGTGACAGTTTTCTCAGCTGTTCACTAGTTATTAGTTTTAAATGGATCTGGAAGCTGAGTTTTCAAAAGTAATGTTTTAAAGAAATGATGAAGGTTTCAGTTTCCTTCCTTGAAGCAACTTCAGGTTTTGTGACAAATCAGTTTACAGTAGTAAGAATGACTAATAGTAAAGATAATAATAATAATTATTATAATAATAGTGTGTTGTTGCTGTGCAGCTGATTCCTCTGCAGGCTCCGCTGAAGACCATGCTGCAGATCTCTGTGGTTCCTCTCATCAACAGTAAGTACTGTAATACACTCATTCATTCTAACTAGATTGAAATGGTACACTATAATGCAATGGAGCCTAATATAGTGATCAATCAGTCCAGTGTGTGTGTGTGTGTGTGTGTGTGTGTGTGTGTGTGTGTGTGTGTGCAGACTGGACTAAGAGAGGAGTTCAGATTCCTCTGGCTGATGGAATGGACTTCATAGAAGAAGTGGTTGAATATCACAACGTAAGTCTGTTTGCAACACTGTAGTATACTGTACTATACTATAGTGTACTACGCTGTATGTAGTACTCAGCAGTACGTTATACTACATCATACTGTACTATACTACAGTGTACTACGCTGTATGTAGTACTCAGCAGTACGTTATACTACATCATACTGTACTATACTACAGTGTACTACGCTGTATGTAGTACTCAGCAGTACGTTATACTACATCATACTGTACTATACTACAGTGTACTACGCTGTATGTAGTACTCAGCAGTACGTTATACTACATCATACTGTACTATACTACAGTGTACTACGCTGTATGTAGTACTCAGCAGTACATTATACTACATCATACTGTACTATACTACAGTGTACTACGCTGTATGTAGTACTCAGCAGTACGTTATACTACATCATACTGTACTATACTACAGTGTACTGCGCTGTATGTAGTACTCAGCAGTACATTATACTACATAATACTGTACTATACTATAGTACTACGCTGTATGTAGTACTCAGCAGTACGTTATACTACATCATACTATACTATAGTACTACGCTGTATGTAGTACTCAGCAGTACGTTATACTACATCATACTGTACTATACTATAGTGTACTACGCTGTATGTAGTACTCAGCAGTACGTTATACTACATCATACTGTACTATACTACAGTGTACTACGCTGTATGTAGTACTCAGCAGTACGTTATACTACATCATACTGTACTATACTACAGTGTACTACGCTGTATGTAGTACTCAGCAGTACGTTATACTACATCATACTGTACTATACTACAGTGTACTACGCTGTATGTAGTACTCAGCAGTACATTATACTACATCATACTGTACTATACTACAGTGTACTACGCTGTATGTAGTACTCAGCAGTACGTTATACTACATCATACTGTACTATACTACAGTGTACTGCGCTGTATGTAGTACTCAGCAGTACATTATACTACATAATACTGTACTATACTATAGTACTACGCTGTATGTAGTACTCAGCAGTACGTTATACTACATCATACTATACTATAGTACTACGCTGTATGTAGTACTCAGCAGTACATTATACTACATCATACTGTGTGATACTGTCTCCTGCTGCAGGGTTACATCGTGATCGGAGCTAACCTGCACTTCAGCCGAGGCCTGAGGGACATGATCGAGACCAAGATGCAGGGAGAGACAGACAGCACTGACAACACCGTCTGAATATACAACTGACAGCACTGACAACACCGTCTGAATATACAACTGACAACACCGTCTGAATATACAACTGACAACACTGACAACACCGTCTGAATATACAACTGACAACACTGACAACACCGTCTGAATATACAACTGACAACACTGACAACACCGTCTGAATATACAACTGACAACACTGACAACACCGTCTGAATATACAACTGACAACACTGACAACACCGTCTGAATATACAACTGACAACATCGTCTGAATATACAACTGACAGCACTGACAACACCGTCTGAATATACAACTGACAACACTGACAACACCGACTGAATATACAACTGACAACACTGACAACACCGACTGAATATACAACTGACAACACTGACAACACCGTCTGAATATACAACTGACAACACTGACAACACCGTCTGAATATACAACTGACAACACTGACAACACCGTCTGAATATACAACTGACAACACTGACAACACCGTCTGAATATACAACTGACAGCACTGACAACACCGTCTGAATATACAACTGACAACACTGACAACACCGTCTGAATATACAACTGACAACACTGACAACACCGTCTGAATATACAACTGACAGCACTGACAACACCGTCTGAATATACAACTGACAACATCGTCTGAATATACAACTGACAACACTGACAACATCGTCTGAATATACAACTGACAACACTGACAACACCGTCTGAATATACAACTGACAACACTGACAACACCGTCTGAATATACAACTGACAACACTGACAACACCGTCTGAATATACAACTGACAACACTGACAACATCGTCTGAATATACAACTGACAACACCGTCTGAATATACAACTGACAGCACTGACAACACCGTCTGAATATACAACTGACAGCACTGACAACACCGTCTGAATATACAACTGACAACATCGTCTGAATATACAACTGACAACACTGACAACACCGTCTGAATATACAACTGACAACACTGACAACACCGTCTGAATATACAACTGACAGCACTGACAACACCATCTGAATATACAACTGACAACACTGACAACACCGTCTGAATATACAACTGACAGCACCGACTGAATATACAACTGACAACACTGACAACACCATCTGAATATACAACTGACAACACCGTCTGAATATACAACTGACAATACTGACAACACCATCTGAATATACAACTGACAACACTGACAACACCATCTGAATATACAACTGACAACACCGTCTGAATATACAACTGACAACACTGACAACACCATCTGAATATACAACTGACAACACCGTCTGAATATACAACTGACAACACTGACAACACCGTCTGAATATACAACTGACAACACTGACAACACCGTCTGAATATACAACTGACAACATCGTCTGAATATACAACTGACAACACTGACAACACCGTCTGAATATACAACTGACAATACTGACAACACCGTGTGAATATACAACTGACAGCACTGACAACACCGTCTGAATACACAACTGACAACACTGACTGAATATACCACTGACAACACTGTCTGAAAATACAACTGACAACACTGACAACACCGTCTGAATATGACTGACTGACTGACTGACTGACTGACTGACAACACTGACAACACTGACTGACTGACTGACAACACTGACTGAATCCCTGTCTGTCAGCACTGTAAAGCACAGCAGTGACGGCCGGTCTGTGCGGAGCGGCCTTCAGGCGCTGAAGCGTTAGCGTTAGCATTAGCATTAGCGTTAGTGTTAGCGTTAGCATTAGCGTCAGCAGAGCCACAGTCTGTTCTCCTGCAGCTGTAAAGACGATGATACCTCGACAACACTGTGAGGAAATGTACATGGGCAATATTTCCTTCAACATTGATGGAGATTGGCAACTAGGACAAAATCAATGTGCTTCCGTAGTGAGCGTCAACTCTGATTTGAAGCCCGATATTGGTCTCTTATTTAAGATTGGCTCTGCTCTGTTCCCAAGGCTGAATGCTAATGCTAACAACATGTTTTACTAGCAAACAATCCTTTATGTTCTTAAATGAAATGGTTTGTCTGCATGGTAACCGTCGCCACATCACACACCTGTCTAATGCACTGTCACCGTAGCAACCAATCACACATTACTCTTGTGATTCACGTATACTGTATGACTGTAGTACTAGAAACATGTTCCTGTATCCTGAGATCAATTTGTTTGTATATTCTGTAGCTGTGAGCTGGAGTTCAGCCGAGCTTCAATAAATAAATACAACTGAAACACCTGGGGCTCTTTAACAGATTTTGACTCATTTCTACCCACAGTACTGACATATACAGTAGAATCATATAGCATGTTACACTGTCATAGTATGTTAGAGTATATCATAAAATAGTATGTGGGAGTTTATCATGGTGTAGTTAGTAAGTTTTATTATAGTACGTTATATTGTCAGTAATACATTCTTCTTGTATAGCATGTCATAGTGTTTTATAGTACAGTGTATCACAGGACAGTATCTCAGTTTAATATTATATATTACTGATATAGCCTGCTAGTTCAGCATGTGACGGACATGTCGGTGTCATAGCATGACATATATATGACATACAGATATAATGTCATTGTGTTTTACTAGAGGAACCAAATCAGACTAACAGAGGGAACGCTGGTGTGCAGATGAGACAAATGATCATCATCTCTCTGTCAGACCGGAGTCACCATCTGGAGGATGAACCCTGTGGACATTTGAACCCTGAAGCGTCCTGAACAGACAGGAAAACTCCACGTTTCCTCAACATGGCCGCCGCAGCGCCCCACAGCCTGAAGGACGCGTCTCTTTCCGGTTTAGACAGACAACAGAAATGAAGACTTCCGAGTCCATCTGGTTAAAGAATTGCACTTTATTGATGAGCAGATTTCCATACAATTTATTCCCTTTGATTGGTTAACAGTCAGAAAGAGTTTCCGTCAGCTCTGGACCGGACCGGACCGGACCGGACCGGACCGGACCGGTTCAGTTCTGTCGGTCCAGTGCTGAAGAAACACCGAGCCACAGTACCAAAACACAAAGTCAGCAGAATCAACAGCTTCACAGTCAGCAAGTCAAACAAACAAAAAAGGAAAGGAAATCGACCAACAGGCTGAAGGCAGTGCGTGTTCCCATGACAACCACCTGTCGCCATGGTGACCAGTGGAGTAAGTCAATCAGTCTGGGATCTACAGAAAGGAGAGACTGAGCATGTGCATGACATCCAAATCTGATTGGCCGTGGCGATACTCCGTCCTGAGGTTGGAAACTTCAAGCTTCCTATTTTAATTTGATTTCCACTTCCTGGAACAATATTTGGTTGCTAAGCAACACAAACCAAAGCTCTGCTTACTGGCTGGATCTGTATTAATACCGGGCAGCCGAGTTTAGTTTCAGGAAGAAAAAATGTGATTTACAGAGGGAGGGGGGGGGGGGGGGGGGGGGGGGTAGCGCTAGTAAGGCTGTTTCTTGATGAAGCGTGAGAACATGGCGAAGGCAGCGATGGGTTTGTCTGATGGAACCATGTGGCCAGAACCCTGCAGGGAGAGAACCACAAGGTTAGACTTCTGACCAAATAGATGGCAGGAACCAAGCTGACTACAGAACAGTTTACTGTTCTACAGTGTAATGTTCCACAGTGTAATGTTCTTCAGTTTACTGTTCTACAGTTTACTGTCCCACAGTGTAATGTTCTACAGTTTACTGTCCCACAGTGTAATGTTCCAGTTTACTGTCCCACAGTGTAATGTTCCACAGTGTAATGTTCTACAGTTTACTGTTCTACAGTTTACTGTCCCACAGTGTAATGTTCCACAGTGTAATGTTCCACAGTGTAATGTTCCACAGTGTAATGTTCTACAGTTTACTGTCCCACAGTGTAATGTTCCACAGTGTAATGTTCCACAGTGTAATGTTCTACAGTTTACTGTCCCACAGTGTAATGTTCCACAGTGTAATGTTCCACAGTGTAATGTTCCACAGTGTAATGTTCTACAGTTTACTGTCCCACAGTGTAATGTTCCACAGTGTAATGTTCCACAGTGTAATGTTTCACAGTGTAATGTTCTACAGTTTACTGTTCTACAGTTTACTGTCCCACAGTGTAATGTTCCACAGTGTAATGTTCCACAGTGTAATGTTCTACAGTTTACTGTTCTACAGTTTACTGTCCCACAGTGTAATGTTCCACAGTGTAATGTTCTACAGTTTACTGTTCTACAGTTTACTGTCCCACAGTGTAATGTTCCACAGTGTAATGTTCTACAGTTTACTGTTCTACAGTTTACTGTCCCACAGTGTAATGTTCCACAGTGTAATGTTCTACAGTTTACTGTTCTACAGTTTACTGTCCCACAGTGTAATGTTCCACAGTGTAATGTTCCACAGTTTACTGTCCCACAGTGTAATGTTCCACAGTGTAATGTTCTACAGTTTACTGTCCCACAGTGTAATGTTCTACAGTGTAATGTTCCACAGTGTAATGTTCTACAGTTTACTGTCCCACAGTGTAATGTTCCACAGTGTAATGTTCCACAGTGTAATGTTCCACAGTGTAATGTTCTACAGTTTACTGTCCCACAGTGTAATGTTCCACAGTTTACTGTTCCACAGTTTGTCTCACAGTGTAATGTTCTACAGTTTACTGTTCCACAGTGTAATGTTCCACAGTTTACTGTCCCACAGTGTAATGTTCCACAGTGTAATGTTCTACAGTTTACTGTCCCACAGTGTAATGTTCCACAGTTTACTGTCCCACAGTGTAATGTTCTACAGTGTAATGTTCCACAGTGTAATGTTCCACAGTTTACTGTCCCACAGTGTAATGTTCTACAGTTTACTGTTCTACAGTTTACTGTCCCACAGTGTAATGTTCCACAGTGTAATGTTCTACAGTTTACTGTCCCACAGTGTAATGTTCTACAGTTTACTGTTCTACAGTTTACTGTCCCACAGTTTACTGTTCTACAGTTTACTGTCCCACAGTGTAATGTTCTACAGTGTAATGTTCCACAGTGTAATGTCCCACAGTGTAATGTTCCACAGTGTAATGTTCTACAGTTTACTGTCCCACAGTGTAATGTTCTACAGTGTAATGTTCCACAGTGTAATGTCCCACAGTGTAATGTCCCACAGTGTAATGTTCCACAGTGTAATGTTCTACAGTTTAC
The DNA here is from genome assembly GCF_048128805.1 of Centroberyx gerrardi. Lineage (NCBI taxonomy): Eukaryota > Metazoa > Chordata > Actinopteri > Beryciformes > Berycidae > Centroberyx > Centroberyx gerrardi. The sequence continues at coordinate 36,944,502 of NC_136001.1, forward strand.
TGTTCTACAGTTTACTGTCCCACAGTGTAATGTTCCACAGTGTAATGTTCCACAGTTTACTGTTCTACAGTTTACTGTCCCACAGTGTAATGTTCCACAGTGTAATGTTCTACAGTTTACTGTTCTACAGTTTACTGTCCCACAGTGTAATGTTCCACAGTGTAATGTTCTACAGTTTACTGTCCCACAGTGTAATGTTCCACAGTGTAATGTTCCACAGTGTAATGTCCCACAGTGTAATGTTCCACAGTGTAATGTTCTACAGTTTACTGTCCCACAGTGTAATGTTCTACAGTTTACTGTCCCACAGTTTACTGTTCTACAGTTTACTGTCCCACAGTGTAATGTTCTACAGTGTAATGTTCCACAGTGTAATGTCCCACAGTGTAATGTTCCACAGTGTAATGTTCTACAGTTTACTGTCCCACAGTGTAATGTTCCACAGTGTAATGTTCCACAGTTTACTGTTCTACAGTTTACTGTCCCACAGTGTAATGTTCCACAGTGTAATGGTCTACAGTTTACTGTCCCACAGTGTAATGTTCCACAGTGTAATGTGCTACAGTTTACTGTTCTACAGTTTACTGTTCCACAGTTTACTGTCCCACAGTGTAATGTTCTACAGTTTACTGTCCCACAGTGTAATGTTCCACAGTGTAATGTTCTACAGTTTACTGTCCCACAGTGTAATGTTCTACAGTTTACTGTCCCACAGTGTAATGTTCTACAGTTTACTGTTCTACAGTTTACTGTCCCACAGTTTACTGTTCTACAGTTTACTGTCCCACAGTGTAATGTTCTACAGTGTAATGTTCCACAGTGTAATGTTCTACAGTTTACTGTCCCACAGTGTAATGTTCTACAGTGTAATGTTCCACAGTGTAATGTTCCAGTGTAATGTTCTACAGTTTACTGTCCCACAGTGTAATGTTCCACAGTGTAATGTTCCACAGTTTACTGTTCTACAGTTTACTGTCCCACAGTGTAATGTTCCACAGTGTAATGGTCTACAGTTTACTGTCCCACAGTGTAATGTTCCACAGTGTAATGTTCTACAGTTTACTGTTCTACAGTTTACTGTCCCACAGTGTAATGTTCCACAGTGTAATGTTCTACAGTTTACTGTCCCACAGTGTAATGTTCTACAGTTTACTGTTCTACAGTTTACTGTCCCACAGTTTACTGTTCTACAGTTTACTGTCCCACAGTGTAATGTTCTACAGTGTAATGTTCCACAGTGTAATGTCCCACAGTGTAATGTTCCACAGTGTAATGTTCTACAGTTTACTGTCCCACAGTGTAATGTTCTACAGTGTAATGTTCCACAGTGTAATGTTCTACAGTTTACTGTCCCACAGTGTAATGTTCCACAGTGTAATGTTCTACAGTTTACTGTTCTACAGTTTACTGTCCCACAGTGTAATGTTCCACAGTGTAATGTTCCACAGTTTACTGTTCTACAGTTTACTGTCCCACAGTGTAATGTTCCACAGTGTAATGGTCTACAGTTTACTGTCCCACAGTGTAATGTTCCACAGTGTAATGTGCTACAGTTTACTGTTCTACAGTTTACTGTTCCACAGTTTACTGTCCCACAGTGTAATGTTCTACAGTTTACTGTCCCACAGTGTAATGTCCCACAGTGTAATATTCCACAGTGTAATGTGCTACAGTTTACTGTTCTACAGTTTACTGTTCCACAGTTTACTGTCCCACAGTGTAATGTTCCACAGTGTAATGTTCTACAGTTTACTGTCCCACAGTGTAATGTTCCACAGTGTAATGTTCTACAGTTTACTGTCCCACAGTGTAATGTTCTACAGTTTACTGTCCCACAGTGTAATGTTCTACAGTTTACTGTTCCACAGTGTAATGTTCTACAGTTTACTGTCCCACAGTGTAATGTTCTACAGTTTACTGTCCCACAGTGTAATGTTCTACAGTGTAATGTTCCACAGTGTAATGTCCCACAGTGTAATGTTCCACAGTGTAATGTTCTACAGTTTACTGTCCCAGTGTAATGTTCCACAGTGTAATGTTCTACAGTTTACTGTCCCACAGTGTAATGTTCTACAGTGTAATGTTCCACAGTTTACTGTCCCACAGTGTAATGTTCCACAGTTTACTGTCCCACAGTGTAATGTTCCACAGTTTACTGTTCTACAGTTTACTGTCCCACAGTGTAATGTTCCACAGTGTAATGTTCCAGTTTACTGTCCCACAGTGTAATGTTCTACAGTTTACTGTCCCACAGTGTAATGTTCCACAGTGTAATGTTCTACAGTGTAATGTTCCACAGTGTAATGTTCTACAGTGTAATGTTCTACAGTGTAATGTTCAACAGTGTAATGTTCAACAGTGTAATGTTCTACAGTGTAATATTCCACAGTGTAATGTTCTACAGTGTAATGTTCCACAGTGTAATGTTCCACAGTTTACTGTCCCACAGTGTAATGTTCCACAGTGTAATGTTCTACAGTTTACTGTCCCACAGTGTAATGTTCTACAGTGTAATGTTCCACAGTGTAATGTTCCACAGTTTACTGTCCCACAGTGTAATGTTCCACAGTTTACTGTTCTACAGTTTACTGTCCCACAGTGTAATGTTCCACAGTGTAATGTTCTACAGTTTACTGTCCCACAGTGTAATGTTCCACAGTGTAATGTTCCACAGTTTACTGTCCCACAGTGTAATGTTCCACAGTGTAATGTTCTACAGTTTACTGTCCCACAGTGTAATGTTCTACAGTGTAATGTTCCACAGTGTAATGTTCCACAGTGTAATGTTCTACAGTGTAATGTTCCACAGTGTAATGTTCTACAGTTTGTTTTACAGTCAAGACATTAAAGCTACAGCAGGAAAACAGTGACCAACAGCAGCCCAGCCTGTTGAACAGCTGGATGATTGACGGGTGGACGGCCGGCTCATGGCGCCGCGGCAGAGCGGCCTGTCCCATAGAGAGCAGGTGCAGGTGCAGGTGAACAGTAACACTGTGGTAGTATTTACTGCAGCAGTGAGGACAGGAGGTGCAGGTGCAGGTGCAGGTGCAGGTGGTGAGAAAGAGCCGTGGCGTTTATCTTGATGTGTTTACCTTGACGGTGAGGAAGGCGATGTTGTTGAACTCCTTGACGAAGCCTCCGACCTGCTGACCGTCTCTGTCGGTGTAGGTCCACGGACGACGCTTCACCTCCACCTGCACCAGCAGAGACATCGTTTACAGAAACGCTTCAGAGCACGGCAGGAAACCTCGCAGCAGGCGGCATGTGGACATGAAGGATGAAAGACCGATTCCACCGAGCTGAAATCCAGACCGGACCGCCTGCCTCGGCTCCCTGCTGATCTCTAGTCACATTAAGGCTTTGCTAAAGGGTCGAGTCCCAGTTCGTGTCAAAACGATAATACAACACTTGATTAAATTTGCGCTCCTGATTTGAAAGCTTTCCAGGGCAACATAAATGTTTTCATGTGTGGGGGGATGCTCCTGACTCTGCACTGCACAGTTACCTGAGGGATGAGAGTCTGGCTGGTTTACTCATGCTCCATTAACCCTCCACCTGCTGATTCAGTTCAAAGTAGTCCACCGTCTTCATTATTCCAAATCCAGGTTGCACTAAATCTACTATTCTGCCTCACTGCTGAGATGTGGAGACAGAGGACAAACCGCCTCACACCTTCTGCTCATCACTCACTGAATTCTGGACAAACAGTTTTGATTTGTACTCAAAAGCTTCTAAAAGGCCGATTCAAGCAGAAGCTGAACTTTCCATCTGTGGCTGCTCCCAGTCCACTCTGCTGTCCTAAAGCCATGAGACAGACCTGCATGCTGGGTTGACCGTGGCCAAACCACCTTCTCCCCTCTTTTCCAAGATGGATGCCTGAAATGTTTTCAGTCATAGAAATGGAAAGACTCGGGTTCCTGAGAACTAACTCTCTGAAGAACTTCTGAATCATCTGGGATCCATTCCTTGAGTCTAGGGAAGGACGAATAATCGATCCTAGCTCATCTGTCACGACCCTCATCTGAAACTTAATGTGCAGCACTCTTTACTAGTTTCAGTTTGGCAGCCCCCCCGCCTTTTCTTTAATTTTATTTATTCATGTTTTATTTCATTTATTTTTGCTGTTTTTATTTGGCCTTGTCGCTTTGTGTGTGTGTGTGTGTGTGTGTGTATCTGTTTTGGTTGTTGGTTGTTTCTGTTTGTTGAAATTTGTGCTCCTTCGTTCTTATTACGCATCCTGTGGTTTCCATGGTAACCTACCTCCTGGTCCAGAGACTCGACGAACCACTCGTCCCCCATGAAGTTGCAGGCCATGTCCACGTCTCCGTTGTACACCAGGATGCGGTAAGTCTGCAGAGAGAACAGACCACAGACTGAACTGCAGTCCTGGATGTTCATACGTACAAAAAAATGTGGATTTACCAACTTGTCAGTAATCTGCCTTGATAAATAACCACAACTTCTCAACCACCATCATGCTCCTGCACAGCCGCTCATTAACATAAATACACGCCCCCAATTGACCATATATGGTGACAACCTTCCCTCTAAATGCTGCAGGAAAGGTCACTGATGCCTCTGTGCTGAACTGACTGGACAAAGAATGCAGAAATGCAGAAATGTAGTTTTTGGTAACTGAGGTTGCGGCACCACAAAGTGCTTCTGGACACTTGATGGCAGATTAATAAACAAGTTAAAACATACAGCCTGTCAGCCGGTGTGAGCGGCATCAAACTGATTTATCAGCAAACAGTGAAATAAAAAAAAACAAAAGCCAAAAGAATTAAAGTCAACAAGAGGGACAGACGGAGACCGGCCTGTCCGATGTGGACCGGACACTTTGGACCAGATACTGTCGTGATAAATAATTATCATTTGAATATATTTCTCTCAGCCTGCAGCTCCTCCCTGAAGGAGGTGGGCAGAGGTCCAATAAAACTAAATCTGCTGAGTCGCCACTCATCGCTCGCAGTTAAACGTTGGTGCGCTGTCTGAACACACTCCCTGCTCAACGCTCCCTGCTCAACACTCCCTGCTCAACGCTCCCTCCTCAATGCTCCCTCCTCCCTCCTCAACGCTCCCTGCTCAACACTCCCTCCTCAACGCTCCCTCCTCCCTCCTCAACGCTCCCTCCTCCCTGCTCAACACTCCCTCCTCAACGCTCCCTCCTCCCTCCTCAACGCTCCCTCCTCCCTGCTCAACGCTCCCTCCTCCCTGCTCCCTCCTCAACGCTCCCTCCTCCCTGCTCAACGCTCCCTGCTCAACGCTCCCTCCTCAACGCTCCCTCCTCCCTACTCAACGCTCCCTCCTCCCTGCTCAATGCTCTCTGCTCAACGCTCCCTCCTCCCTGCTCAACGCTCCCTGCTCAACGCTCTCTGCTCAACGCTCCCTCCTCCCTGCTCAACGCTCCCTCCTCCCTACTCAACGCTCCCTGCTCAACGCTCCCTCCTCCCTGCTCAACGCTCCCTCCTCCCTACTCAACGCTCCCTGCTCAACGCTCCCTCCTCCCTGCTGAATGCTCCCTCCTCCCTACTCAACGCTCCCTGCTGAACGCTCCCTCCTCCCTGCTCAACGCTCCCTGCTCAACGCTCCCTCCTCCCTACTCAACGCTCCCTGCTGAACGCTCCCTCCTCCCTGCTGAACGCTCCCTGCTGAACGCTCCCTCCTCCCTGCTCAACGCTCCCTGCTCAACGCTCCCTCCTCCCTACTCAACGCTCCCTGCTGAACGCTCCCTCCTCCCTGCTCAACGCGCCCTACTCAACGCTCCCTCCTCCCTGCTGAACGCTCCCTCCTCCCTACTCAACGCTCCCTGCTGAACGCTCCCTCCTCCCTGCTCAACGCTCCCTGCTCAACGCTCCCTCCTCCCTGCTCAACGCGCCCTACTCAACGCTCCCTCCTCCCTGCTGAACGCTCCCTCCTCCCTACTCAACGCTCCCTGCTGAACGCTCCCTCCTCCCTGCTCAACGCTCCCTCCTCCCTGCTCAACGCTCCCTGCTCAACGCTCCCTGCTCAACGCTCCCTCCTTGTTGTTGCCTTTTATGATTGCCTTTACTCTGAATTGCATCACCCATATTAATATTTAAAATGATGCCAATCAGTGGATTTAATTCAGTATGCTTATGGACTAGATAATGTAGTTGGACAATATGCATGTCCAAATTGTTTGTGAATGGTACAACATGCACTTTTAGTCTCAACTGCTGCAGTCGAAGCATCATGATATTAATAATTCTGAAAAGGCCGGTTCATCTGATCGTCTGTTCCTGTCGCTCTTTGCGGCCGGTCAGCTGTTCTTACAGTCCATACATCTTCAGTGTAGGTTAAAAATAGTATGATTACATTTTATTAAATGGACAAAGCCTTCAAAACAAACTCTCATACCAACTGATGGACCAGCTGACCCTGTGAACCTTTTTCTAAAAGGTCCTCGAATCAACGAAGAGTTCACAGCTTTGATTTATTTTTCTAACATTTGTGCAACAGGTGGAAAGATGGATCAAACTGATGGATCAAACTGATGGATCAAACTGATGGATCAAACTGATGGGTCGTAATGATCCATCTGATAACTTCTGGTCTGTCATCTGTAAAAAGGGGATTACAGTGTCTATATAATTCTGATTGATGGGTTCTTAACCGCTATCAGGAATCTGATTGTTTACTAACCAGCGCGCCCAGCAGCTTGAGGTACTGCTTCCTGACGTCCATGTAGAGACGGCCGTACTTCAGGTTCACCTCAGAGCTGGAGCAGAAGGTTAGAGGTTAAAGGTCAGGAGTCCTCAGTTACCTGGTTAGTTAGCCAGTTAGCTCAGCTGAGAGTTTCACATCTAGAGACGAGTTGGTGACTAGGACCGGTTTCAGGTTTACCTACAGATGACTAGGACCGGTTTCAGTTTTACCTGCAGATGACTAGGACCGGTTTCAGGTTTACCTGCAGATGACTAGGACCGGTTTCAGGTTTACCTGCAGATGACTAGGACCGGTTTCAGTTTTACCTGCAGATGACTAGGACCGGTTTCAGTTTTACCTGCAGATGACTAGAACCGGTTTCAGGTTTACCTGCAGATGACTAGAACCGGTTTCAGGTTTACCTGCAGATGACCCAGTCCAACGCCTTGGGGCTGATGTGCAGAGCGGCCTTCACATACGGGTTGTTGAGGTAGAGGGTGGAGGGGGTGGAGTTGGTGCAGGGGGGGTCGAGTCGCACTTGCTGGTAGAGAGACGCCATGCCACGCAGCTTCTGCACACACACAGAGTTCAGCTGATATGGGGGGGGGGGGGGGAGAGAGAGAGACAGAGAGAGAAAGAGAGAGAACAGACTGACCTGGTTGAACAGCTGACTCCACTGGTGGTTGATGAAACTGTTTCCCAAGTCTCTGATCACCAGCTGACGTCCGTCAAAACTGAAGCAACAACATCGGCAACATGAGCAAAGGCAACCAAAATTAAACCAGTCGACAATACACCCCCCCCACCCCCAAGGCTGTCAACTCTGACCAGGTCAAAGGTTAAATCAGTTTACCTGACTCTCTGGCCGACGCCCCCGGGACACGGAGCGTACAGGTTGTACATGTTCAGTCCTGAGCTGTAGACAATATACTGAACCTCAGCCAGCTACAGACAGGTCAGAGAGAGAGAGAGAGAGAGAGAGAGAGAGAGAGAGAGAGAGAGAGAGAGAGAGAGAGAGAGAGAGAAGCCAATCAGGAACAGACTGGATGGGTTAAACCCATTCAGACCAGACGGGTTAAACCGGTTCAGACCGGTTCAGACTCACCCTGTTGGAGCAGTTGGGGTTGTGGTTGTTGAAGAAGTCACACTTCCCGTCTTTGCAGCAGAAGGTCTGAAGCTCCGCCCACAGCCGGCTTCCCAGCAGGCCGTGGTAGTAGGCGAAGAACACCAGAGAGTTGTCGTTCATCTCATAGCTGGACATCCCGTTACCCACAGCAACGCCCTATAATACAGTACTGTTACTGCAGTAATACTGCGATACTGTTACCTACAGCATACCATTACTGTAGTAATACTACAGTAATACTGCGATATCGTTACCTACAGCATACCGTTACTGCAGTAATATTACAGTAACCCACAGCAACGCCCTGCAATACAGTACTGTTACTGCGGTAATACTGCAATACTGTTAGCTACAGCAAACTGTTACTGCAGTAATACTGCGATATCGTTACCTACAGCATACCGTTACTGCAGTAATACTGAGACAGGACAGTAGTAATCCAGCAGTACTTGGTTGTTATACTACAGTACTTTGTAGTAGTATCACAGCAGTGTACCTGCAGGTTGAGGGTAGCAGTACAACAGTACTTGTTAGCAGTACTACAGTAGTATTGCAGTAGTGCTACAGTAGTACTTGGTAGTACCTGCAGGTTGAGGCTGTCGTCCTCCATCACCCTCTCGGCCAGCGTTGGGATGTAGATTCCTGCGTAACTCTCTCCCGTCAGGAACAGCTCGTTCTTCTTGAACTCAGGAAACAGACGCAGAAACTCCTTCAGAGCCAGGAAGTTGTTCATGGAGACCTGGAGCAGAAACAGACATCACTACCCACAATCCCCCGGGCCGAAACACCGCCGATCGGAGGCTCGGTCAGATCCGATCCGGTCGGCGGAGATCGCGGACCCAAAGGACCCTAATCGGAGCCAAGGTCACAGCAAGGTGAAGGTTTTAAAAGTCAACAAAACTTCGAACCTTCAGTCCCTCTGAAGTTCAGTTACAAACTTTCTTCTTCTGACGCTCCTCAGACTGATATACTGATGCACACTGCATCCATGTGCATGTTAATACAATCAATCAAGATTTTCAGTCTGTTTTGTAATAAAGGTTAAAGCTGATGGACTCAGCTGTTTGTACTGAAGTACATCCCGTGACACCAGCTGAGCCTGACTTGATGATGTAATGATGATGTCAGCAGACTGACCTCTGTGTCGTTGGTGGTGTAGTTCCGGTCATCGGAGTAGGAGAAGCCGACGCCCACCGGAGACTCCAGGTACAAGACGTTGGCGATCTGACAACCAGGAAGTGAATTCAACATGTGACCGAGTTTCAGGAGGATTACTGGCTGATGTGTGATGTCAGACCGGGGGTCAAAGAGAAGAGTTGAGGTCAAAGGTCAGCTCACCTTGTTCCAGGAGTAGGGGTTGTAGTCCAGAGACTCGCCGTCGTCCTGGATCTGAAACACACACACACACACACACACACACACACACACACACACACCTTAAAATTGAAGGAACGAAGACTCAGTGATGTTTTTGTCTTCATGCCTTTAGATTGAATGTTGCTTCAATGACTTCAGACCAGTCGCCCTCACACCAGTTGTCATGAAGTGTTTTGAAAGACTGGTCTCAAGACAGATCAAATCCACCCTGGACCAACACCAACATGCCTACAGAGCCAGCAGATCACCAGATCACCAGATCACCACACAGCACGGCCCCACCTTGAGCACCAGAGGACATGTGAGGATGCTTTTCATAGACTATAGTTCAGATTTTAATACAATCGTCACCAGCAGAATGGTCTCCAAGCTGCGTGAGCTGGCCGCAGGCGTCCTCACCTAGCGCCTGTCTGTGGTACTCCAGCTGTACTGTGGCAGAGAGTCGTAAGCACCGCCCAGAGAACCGTCCGAACCCAGCTTCCCACTCTGGAGGACACCCAGGCCCAATCTCAAACCAGCTCTCACCCACCACCACCTCACCACCAAGTGTCACTCCACATCAAGCTACACTCTCAGCTGTGGAGGGTAGAAACACACTGACAAAGTGTGGGCCGCCCTCGCCACTCTACCGGACGAAATGGAAGCAGTCGTCACCATGGTAACTGATAGACGGCGTGCTCGTGCGGCTGTTTTGCCGTTTCAAATTTTACGAGAGGCAATAATAACAGGTTGCAACTGTCCTGTAAACACATAACATCCAAAACCATGAGAATGAAATGTGAAACTGGACTCTTTTTTTATGTTGGCATAAAGACATTTATGGGTTTGCTACAAGTCAACGACCTGAGGGACAAATTGATATTCTCCTTTTTTAGTTTTAAACTTCACCACATTCTGTGATTCTGTTTGAGGCTGTAAGTCAGCCTGAGGAAAACAAAGCTGTGATTGATCAAAAATACTTGACAAAGTAGAAAGACGGAACTTAACATTACAACTCTGCACTGAAAAAGCCTCCCGCATCCGTCATTCACACTTCCTGGTTCCTAGTCTGATGTCATTCACACTTCCTGGTTCCTAGTCTGATGTCATTCACACTTCCTGGTTCCTGGTCATCAGACAGAAGTGAATCTGCTGACAGATTTAACTAAAGCCTCCTGTTGTGTTCAACTCCCTCAAATTCAAAAGGATCACATTCCTGCTTCCTTCAGGTGTTCCAACCATAGAGATCAAACAGCAGAGGGGACATGACGTCATTAAGCGTGGGATAATCGTCCGCCATCTTACCTGGGTCCAGTTTACCTGCAACTACAACAGCTGCCACTGCTGTCCTGATCTGGACCTAACTGCTGCACTAAAGGACCAAAGAGACCAGAGAGGCTGCAGCACCTTCCACACGTCAGTAGAGTAGAAGATCCGCCATGCTAAACATACGTTCTATAGTGTTTTCTATAGTATTTGTATAGTACTCAGTAGCAGCACCGCAGCTGAAAATGCACCGATTTTCTTTTATAATTAAATGTATTTCTGCCAAGACGCACCTTAATGACGGAAGTGACACATAGTGGCGTGTGGTGGCAGACAGAGAGGACGTTCATTTGCATATCTGTATAGGCTACTATGGATTTTAAGTTGATTCAAGTGTAGAGATGCTTGTTTTTACTGTAGTCGATTACTTGTTTACATGATGGCATGTATATTATTTCTTTCTTTATGGATTGTAATCTTAATTGCAGGCTAAGAAGCCAATAAAGTAAAAAAAAAAAAAATGTGAGGGCCTATGTCCATTATTACCTGCTTAAATTGGCTTAGAGCTGACACACTAACCACTTAATGGCATTACATTTGCCTTTTATTGTACATTTTATCTGGGTGTATTGTTAGGTGTGTTTCAGTGATGGTGATATTTAATTGCTGCCAACATCTGTCTGTTGCTACAACAACAGATCATTTGGGGGTTTTACATTAAAAATAAACAGATTTTCATATATACGCTTAAAGAATCAGGCTGTTGTTTTTTAATGCATTGCTTACCATCAACAAATCCTATGAAAATAACAAAATCAGCAACGTTTTGTTTTGCCAACAAGTCTCGTCCATGTAGCCGGTGCCCAATGCAGCCATAGAACTGCATTGTATTAAAAACTATTAAACCCCGTCACAGAGCCATGCTGCTGCTCTGCAGAATATTTCATCATCACGATGCACCGGGCCGGACGACTTTTTCCTCAAACAACTTAATAAGCCGACCGTAAACACGTTTCCATCTCAGGAAAGTAGTTCCGTAGCACAGAAAATAGTCCCCGGCGTAATGAAGAATTTGTTCCCATTTGAATTTGATTTGGTAATAACTACAACAGCCTGACTTTTCATGGTAACAGTTAGAGATTTTTAAAACTGAAACTATGTCTTTGTGAGCTGTATTTAAAGGTTTTTAGCTTATAGTTGGAGCCAATGACTTCCGGGTTGAAGGCTAAAAACGGAACGTGAGAAGTCAGAAAGTAACGGGAGGAGAGCAAACGCATTGTTGATTTTGTTATTTTCATAGGATTTGTTGACGATAAGAAATGCATTAAAAAACACCAGCGTTATCCTTTAATACAACCAGAGTACCAAAGAAATCTGAGAATTATAAAGTCTTCTTGAAAAAAGGATTGATAGTTTCTGTAAAGTAATGCACCAATAAAATACTTCCAGAAGATAATCTTTATGATTGAAAACATAATTACTTCACATAGTTCAGCTATTTTTATCTACAAACTACAGAAATGCCTCATGTTTGGTTCCATTTTAGACAGTCACAGTTGTCTTGCACACAGTGAGCTAAATAAAAAGTAGTAGTGATGTTTCAATAAAAAATATTAGCATTATAATGGCAGCATAAGGCACTATCACCATTGGTTCCAATTACAGTCAGCTGAGAAGTGTACCCAGGTAAGATGGCTGCCATATGGTCCCATTCCAGAATAGGAAATCTCCATGACAGGTCCCCTCTACTGGTTTATCTCTATGGTTCCAACAGCCACACTTCTGTCATCCGAGCACAGCTTCCTGGTTCAACAGGTTTTGTCGGCCGTGTGGTTTCATTTGTAGGAACCGGTTTGATTCAGATGCTTTGTGGCAGCAGCAGCTCAGCTGCCACAAAGCAGGGAAAGGCTTGAAAATATGAAGGAATGAAATATAATGTTGGAATCTCCATCTGCCGAGAGGATGAAGAGAGCTTCACTCCAGTGGAAACATGGCCGCCCACCGTCTGAAAACAGCTGTGATCCGTCTTCCACCGTCCAGACAAGAGATGGACGATGAAGAAACTCAATACAAACTGTCAGTCTGCTGTGTCAGGAACATGAATGGTGATATCAGCTCCATGTTATTCTGCTGTCAGGAACATGAATGGTGATATCAGCTCCATGTTATTCTGCTGTCAGGAACATGAATGGTGATATCAGCTCCATGTTATTCTGCTGTCAGGAACATGAATGGTGATATCAGCTCCATGTTATTCTGCTGTCAGGAACATGAATGGTGATATCAGCTCCATGTTATTCTGCTGTAGTAATCACTAATGAGACTCTTGACCATCACAGTTTCACAAGCTCTCCATCCAAATTATATTATTGTCACTTTGTAATGACATTTTTAAATTGCTGTTTACATTCTAGCAGCCAATGGCATCGCTAGAAAGATTTGAGTCTCAGAAATAAACAGAATTCTGCACAGTCAGACTTTGTTGTCACTGAAGTTTTATTGATCACATGGTATCGTGTTGATCGTATTGATCCTGAACTCAGATCACGTGTCGAGTCGTACCAGGAGAGAAACAGATCGTCACAAACGCCTCTAACGCCTCACTGCTGATCGCTTCTCAGGGGTTACCTACCAGGAAGGTTAGGGTTAGAGGTCAGAGGTCGTTCCTACCAGGAAGGGTCCATGTTCAGTCAGCAGTCCGTCCAGGGAGCTGCAGCCCGGCCCGCCGTTCAGCCACAGAACCAGAGGGTCTGCAGCCGGATCCTGCTGAGACTCCACCAGCCTGCAACACAGTAAACCAGCCAGGTAAACAGCCAGGTAAACAGCCAGTAAACAGCCAGGTAAACAGCCAGGTAAACAGCCAGGTAAACAGCCAGTAAACAGCCAGTAAACAGCCAGTAAACCGACTGAGATTCCTGTCTCATGCTCTGGTGTTCGGTGCGAGGCAGCAGAGTGCCGCAGTAGAAAATCATAAGACACATAATAAAATAATAAAGCTTCACTGCAGGTTTTTGTTCCAAACTCCACTGTGTCAGATTTAATGTTTTCTAGTTAAATATCTGATGACATCACTACATTATGTGACCCGCCTGTTTACTACACCAACAGCAATGGAAGTCACTCTGTGGACTTTATTATCCTTTATTTTTTTATACATTTAATGCAAATTGTTTGTTTTTTAAACGATCAAATAAACTAAAATTGATTTATTTTCCCTCTTGGTTGTGAAAAACACTGACCAGTAGTGCAGGTGTTAGTCACTGACCAGTTACTGACCAGTAGTGCAGGTGTTCAGGTGTTAGTCACTGACCAGTTACTGACCAGTAGTGCAGGTGTTAGTCACTGACCAGTTACTGACCAGTAGTGCAGGTGTTCAGGTGTTAGTCACTGACCAGTTACTGACCAGTAGTGCAGGTGTTAGTCACTGACCAGTCACTGACCAGTAGTGCAGGTGTTAGTCACTGACCAGTTACTGACCAGTAGTGCAGGTGTTAGTCACTGACCAGTCACTGACCAGTAGTGCAGGTGTTAGTCACTGACCAGTTACTGACCAGTAGTGCAGGTGTTAGTCACTGACCAGTCACTGACCAGTAGTGCAGGTGTTAGTCACTGACCAGTTACTGACCAGTAGTGCAGGTGCTTCCCATCAGCGACAGACAGGTAACCAGAGAACTGTCTGAAGCTCGGCTGTTTCTGAAGACCAGGAAGGAACTTCACTTCATCTGCTGCTGGAGCCGCTTCTCCTCCAGACAGACCCACCAGGACCAGGACCAGGACCAGGAGCCACAGCATCTACAGAGAAACAGGCAGCAAGAAACAGCCAGTCAGCACCACACACACACACACACACACACACACACATCTGGACAGAAACAGCCAGTCAGCACCACACACACACACACACATCTGGACAGAAACAGCCAGTCAGCACCACACACACACACACACACACACATCTGGACAGAAACAGCCAGTCAAGCACCACACACACACACACACACATCTGGACAGAAACAGCCAGTCAGCACCCCCCCCCCCCCCCCACACACACACACACACACACCTGGACAGAAACAGCCAGTCAGCACCACACACACACACACACACACACACACACACCTGGACAGAAACAGCCAGTCAGCACCACACACACACACACACACACACATCTGGACAGAAACAGCCAGTCAGCACCCCCCCCCCCCACACACACACACACACACACCTGGACAGAAACAGCCAGTCAGCACCACACACACACACACACACACACACACCTGGACAGAAACAGCCAGTCAGCACCACACACACACACACACACACACACACACACACACACACACACACACACACACACACACACACACACCTGGACAGAAACAGCCAGTCAGCGTTACAAGCTGTTCACTGAAGCTCACAGTAAACTCCTTCCTGGCAGCTCGTGGTTCCACAGCAGAACCTCAGCTGTTCTAAGCTTCTGTTTCCAGCTGTTCAGAAGAGATTTTAACGATGTAAAGTTTGGTTTGGTGTGACGTCATTCAGCAGGCGACCACACACTCCAATCAGTCTGTTAAAGTGGAAAAACAGCGAACTAAAACAGTTAAAGACGAGTCAAACCCGGAAACAGGTTACTGATGCTAACAGCTAACAGCTAACAGCTAACCGCTAACTATCACACAAATAACAAAAGTGGGAAAGTCCAGATTAAACTGAACATTTTACATTTTATATTTTAACCATTTTAACGTTACTCGCCTCTCCTCGCCGGTATTTTGCCCGTTTCTTCTTCAGCTGGTTAAACAGCTGCTGCTCATAAGGAATCACAGCAGGTCATATGATCAGCCGGTCACATGACGCACGTCACATGACGCTTCCCGGAAGTCTCAGCTCAGACTGAACCAAAGTTCTGTTTTCTGGTGGAACTTTGATAATTAAGTCATGTTCAGTTTATTTATAAAGAACATTTAAGTGGAAAAGCAACAGCAGAGACTGATATACACTCCCATTCACATGCACAACACACACACACACACACACACACACACACACACGCACACACACACACACACACACACACACACACACTATAGATCCACAGACATGTGACTCAAACAGTCATGTGCAGTTTTGACCAGCACCTTTGGCTCGTTGCATGATGGGTAGAAACGTTGTCCGACTGCGCAGCTGCTATAATATTTCTATAATATTTCATATAAACAGAAGGAGGTGAAGTCTGTTGATCCAGCAGCTCTATCTAAACTCTTCAGTTCATCACTTTACACAATAAAGAGTCTGCTGCCAGTTCATCAGTCACACTAAATACAATCGTCCAAATCTAAATGTGTATCAATAAAAAAAACATATCCAGTATAAAGTAACATTTCTACTCAATTGCATTGGACAATTTCTTATTTTGTGTTTTATAAAGCACTTTGTACCTCTTGTTTTGAAAAGTGCTGCATAGATAAAGTTTAACTATTTCTACTAGCCTACATAACATGTAAGAGAAGAAGATTCTCGTGGATCCAGCAGTTACAAACCAATCAGCTTGTCACATCATCAGGAAGCCGCAGCGCAGGTCGTATTGAATCACTTCTTCACAGTCTGAACTGAACAGTTCAGCTGCAGAAACATCCAGACAGTCCACATGTGAAGGATGAAGATCCACATGTGAAGGATGAAGAGGATGAAGATCCACATGTGAAGGATGAAGATCCACATGTGAAGGATGAAGACACCAACAGTCCGGACCGTCCAGCAGTTTCATCCTGTTCTGGGGTAAAATAAAATCTGTGTGTGAGTTTGACTTTGAACAGTTGTTGATCTGGGTTAGGGTTCCTCCGTGTTCCTCCGTGTTCCTCCGTGTTCCTCCGTGTTCCTCCGTGTTCCTCCATGTTCTGCCAACAGGGAGATTCTCCTTCAGACCTTCGTTCCAGATCCTGAGCTGAACTGAAGTCTGCAGATTAGCCAACTAATGTTTTAATTTACTGCCTTACTGGATGCTGCAGCAGCAGTAATATCAATATATCACTGTAATATATGTGTATATATACTGTATATATCTAATATATCCAAGTAGACGCATGTAAATGGAGAATAAAATGGGGCCCAGGAGTGAACCATGTGAGACTCCACATGTCGGCTAAAGAGAACCTGAGACCAACATGAAATGGTACGATCTACAGTAAAGACAGTAGAGACAGTAATAAAATGGTACGGTCTACAGTAAAGACAGTAGAGACAGTAATAAAATGGTACAGGCTACAGTAAAGACAGTAGAGATAGTAATAAAATGGTACGGTCTACAGTAAAGACAGTAGAGACAGTAATAAAATGGTACGGTCTACAGTAAAGACAGTAGAGATAGTAATAAAATGGTACGGTCTACAGTAAAGACAGTAGAGATAGTAATAAAATGGTACGGTCTACAGTAAAGACAGTAGAGACAGTAATAAAATGGTACAGTCTACAGTAGAGACAGTAGAGATAGTAATAAAATGGTACAGTCTACAGTAGAGACAGTAGAGACAGTAATAAAATGGTACGGTCTACAGTAGAGACAGTAGAGACAGTAATAAAATGGTACAGTCTACAGTAGAGACAGTAGAGACAGTAATAAAATGGTCACTGCTGACAGTCTCGGAGGAGGCGGAGCCTTCCAGTCGACCCTCAGGGAACAAAAGGCTCTCGTGCCTAAAAGGCCTGTAGCGCTTAAGGTGGGAGACGGGCACTACAAATAATTTACTAAAAATATTGATACATTATTTTCACATAAAAAAACCTGTTTCTTAGACTGAAGGTAATGAATTAAAATTGTAGGACGAGCAAAAATAACCTGTTTAAAAAAACACCAGGAGCAGTGAGCAACTGATTTGAACTCTTGCAGGAACGACATATCGAGGACAGGTGGAGGACTTCATGTTAAACTGGTTCATGGCTTCAGAACAGCTCGTCACAATGGAAATATCACCAGGGACACACGAGTCTCTGCAGTCTGATGTTTTGGTTCAAAAGAAAAGGAACAACTGAATCAACACTGAAGGCACTTTGGAGTTACGCTGGTTCTTCAAAATAAAGTCAGAGAGATCAGCTGCTCTTGTAATCTGATCCTCGTTCTGATATTTTAGTGTTTCGTTCTACACAGAAGCTCGTCTGGAGACAGATACATGAGTAGAACTAAAATATACTGAAATATAATGTGATGAAGCAGCCGTCCGTCACCAACAGCACACTGCACTGCTGTCCTGGCTGAACTCATTTTGCTTCCCTCCCAATAAGCATTATACATAATCCAGCTGGGGATGCAAAACAGTTTAGAGGAAAGCATCGGTTCAGTCCAGTAACAAACAAACCAAAACAAACAAACCATCAGTGGATATAGAAACTTTATTAGACCGTCATCAGTTAGATACAGAAACATGCAGCAGAGAAAAACATGAGAAAAACAATCATGAATCGAAGCAGAATGTAAACAGTGAAGCAGCGAGTTTTCCTTCCAGCTGTGATAAAGTTAGAAGACGGAGGCTCCGCCCACAGCCGCTGGAACACTTTGGGCTACAAAGTTCCTCCGGCCGCCATGTTGGCTCTGCGGCCCGACTCCGTGGTTGTCGCCATAGTGACACCTGTTTGTTCTACAGCAGACCGTAGTACAACCTGGAGTAATGCAGTGTGTATGTGGCTCTGGTACCGCCTGGCCAAACCAATGAGCTTTACCACCAAACTGTCTCCGGCGGCGGAACGCCGGTCGGTTCTGCCGACGCGGAGAAGTTGCCAGCAGGGCAGAAATGTCCAAAATAACATAATAGAGTTCTGATGAAAGCAACTGAAATGTTCGGTGCATACGGCAGAGTGACACAACTTTCCTGATCTACATTCACTGAACAGAACAGCTGTTCAATAGGAAGACGTCCCATGATGCAACACAGTTCCACCTATGAGCTGTTTATCACCAGAAACTGGAGAACGGCCGCAGTTCAGAAAACATCAGCAGAGAATTCTGAGTTCTGTCAGTCAGCACAGAGACAGTCCATCCGTCTGCAATGAGATGCATGAAGAAGAAGAAGAAGGCAGCTGTGTGTGTGCGTGTGTGTGTGTGTGTGCTTGTGTGTGCTGGGGGGGGGGGGGGGGGGGTTTGTGCTGGTGTGTGTGTGTATGTTGTTGGGTTGACGGTGAAAATGACGCTGGCTGATGCTAATGTTGTGACATCATCCTGCTGCGGTCCAATGGGATCCGAGCTTGCTGATTGACAGCTTCAGCACCAACAGACGTTGGGCCAGCCAGCCAGGCATCTGGTCTGACAGAAAGAGGGCTGGTCTGACAGAAAGAGGGCTGGTCTGACAGAAAGAGGGCTGGTCTGACAGAAAGTGGGCTGGTCTGACAGAAAGTGGGCTGGTCTGACAGAAAGAGGGCTGGTCTGACAGAAAGTGGGCTGGTCTGACAGAAAGTGGGCTGGTCTAATTTTTTGGGTTACATGGAAGAACAACTAAATGTCAAAATGTCGGCTGCTGGCTCGTTACATCGTCTCCATGGAAACAACTAAAGGACGTGCGTAATGGAAATATGTCAAATAAAACATTCGTACAAAATAAATAAAATAAGAAAAGTATATATTAACAATAAAAAATGAGCGCATAAATAAATGTATGTATAGATTAATACATCACTGAATAAATAAGTAGCTTTCATCACTCAGCAGCTCCGGTACTTACTGACATGTTGGATATACAGTAACAACAGCAGTGAGATAAATAGAATAATAACATTTATGTACAATCTGTCCAGAGCTGCCAACCATCACTCCATCCATGGTGAACTGGTTTCAACTGGTTTCAGCTGGTTTCAACTGGAAACCAGCAGGCTAACCCTTGTTAGCATTTCTCAATGAAGCCAATGGATCAGCTTTCTGCTTCCATTGGTTTCAATGGGGAATGCTGATAGCTGACATGTTGTTAGTTCACTGGTCAGTTTTTCACCACAAAGTGATGAGTGTCTGGTGAAGAATAATAATAAAATCCCAAAAGTCCAATTAATATTCAATATTATTATGGCAAACAGCTCTGGACTGGAGCGTCTAGAGAAGACAACAACAACAACAAGTGTCTGTAGTGTCTGTCAGTGTGTGTGTGTGTGTGTGTGTGTGTGTGCGTTGTCTATGTCTGTTGTGTGTGTTGTGCCTGCACTGCGCTGTGTGAAGCATTCACCTCTGTCTGGTTAAATGTGACTGCTATGTGAGGTTAAGCTGATCATAATGGTTGTAATGTTTCTTTAAAGACAACAATGATTCTAACATGGAAACAATCACTAATTGGCGAGCCACCCAATCGTGTGTGAGAATGCCCCACAAGTTAACCAATCAGTGACAGTGAGAACAAACATTTGCTTTACAGGTTAAAACATTCACAGGAAGAAAATGTGACTCCAGTAAAAACACTCAGTCTGTCACAATCCCATAATCCTTCACTGGGAGCTCATGCCTTCTATTGGTCAACTGTCTGTCAAGCTGGTGTTTTAATTCTTTATCTGATGCTCCGTCCCTTTAACCGGACCTCCTTCCCCTTGCTAATATTTCGTTCCTTTAACTCACATTTTATGTCGTTAGGTGTTTGTCCAGTTCTCCAGTTGTTTCCAGTCTGGCTCCTGTCTGGTTCTACTTGGTGCCGGTCCAGGCCCGGTCAGAATGTGGCGAGGGAGCGCAGAGCTCCGAGTCGGAGTCCGACTCCCCCTCGGCAATGTAGGGCCGAACGGTGGCGCAGCGGGAGGCGCCTCCTCCTCGGTGGTCTCCTCCTCCTCCTCGGTGGTCTCCTCCTCCTCCTCGGTGGTCTCCTCCTCCTCCTCGGTGGTCTCCTCCCAGGTTGGAGGAGTAGAAGCCGTTGTTGAGGAAGTCCAGGTTCTCCCTGGACTGAGAGATGGAGAAGCCGCTGAAGGAGCGCTCCAGCTCCTCATGGTCCACGGACGGGATGGAGATGGAAGTATCACTGTCCGGCTTCACCTCCTCCCCTCCTCCTCCTCCTGTTTCGTTAGCTCTCTCTCCTCCTCTCTCTCCTCCTCTCTCTCCGGTGCTGTGGCGGTGAGATCTGCCCCCACTGTGTCTCTCTCCAGCAGGAGGTGGTGGGAGTCGAACCAGTGACCTGTCGCCCACTGGACTCGGAGTGTTGCCGTGGCTTCGTTGGGGAGGGGGTGGGGCTTGCTGGTGGAGCTGGGAGCTGATTGGCTGCCAGGAGGTGGAGGGAGGGCAGGAGGGGGGGTCGTAGTTCCTGTGTCCGGTTGAGCTGGTGGACCTGATCATCTTAGTGATGGACCGACTCTTCTCCACATGGTCACCAGGACACGCCCTGCAGGACACATCAACAACATGTCAACAACATGTCAACAACACGCCAACAACACATCAACAACACGCCCTGCAGGACACATCAACAACATGTCAACAACACGCCAACAATACATCAACAACATGCCAGCAACACGCCAACAACACGCCAACAACACACCAACAACACATCAACAACATGTCAACAACACGCCAACAACACGTCAGCAACACGCCAACAACACATCAACAACACGCCAACAACATGTCAACAACACGCCAACAACACGCCAACAACACATCAACAACACATCAACAACACGCCAACAACATGTCAACAACACGCCAAAATCACATCAACAACACGTCAACAACACGCCAACATATGAATGATGGCTCATGCATGTAACCAGTTCACAGGCTCCTGGTTGATAAAGTGGGACCTTCCACCATATTTGCCCAGTCTGGACTAGAGTCTGGACTAGAGTCTGGACTAGAGGAACAATCCCAGTGTCTCAGCCCAGTGTTCACAGAATAAGACAATAAGACGCTTAAACACTGGGATGGTTTCTCTAGTCTGGACTAGACAAAAGGCCCAGGTCAGGGATTTCCTCCTACTTCTATATTTCTATATTTCTATATTATTGTTGTTATATATTGTAGTATAATGCACATACTTTACATATTTTTATTTTATTGTAGTATAATGCACATATTTTACACATTTTTATATTTATTTCTTATTTCTATTTTTCTTATAATTTCTCTATGCCTATATATATTTATCTTCTAGAATGTGAGCGACTGCAACGAAACCCAATTTCCCCTCGGGGATCAATAAAGTATTTCTGATTCTGATTCTGATTCTGATATTAACAGTGTTGTAGTCAAGACCGCCTCAGTCAAGACCAAAACAAGACCAAGACTTTTTATGGTCAAGACCAAGACAAGACTGAGACTGAAAGAGTACGAGACCAAGATCAAGATTGAGACTGCTCGCAATTTACAATTGTAAATGTAACACCAGGCAAAATTGCCACAGCCAAGTTTTTCTTTTACGCTATTCAGGAACTCCTTATTGTTAGAAAATCCAAACCGGATTACCACAGAGGACGCAGACATTGCTGGCTGCTATGGAGGTGCTGTGCATCGGCCAAATCAACAGCATTCAAAGCTATAAGGTGATGAGAAGTCATGGCCAGTTGGATTCAAAACATGGGAAATCCCTGAGCTAAGTCCATTCTGGAATGAGGTACATCAAGCCCTATAAGAGTCTTTCATTTTGACATCCCACAAAATCCAAGGGCGGCCCCACTAGGACTGATACCAGAAGGTTTACAATTACAGATCCAGCTCACAGTAGTTATCAACTGGCTAAAACCTGTCACTCCCACATATCATTTATAGAAACAAAGAGTTTGGGACATCTATGATCTATGACCCCCCCACCTAACTCAACTCTCCACCAGATGATCAGTTTTCAGCTCAGCTCCTCTCTTCACCAGAACATTTGGCCTCCAGTCTGATGAGACTACATAGTCGATCATCAACCTTTGGCCCAAGCTGCTGGACCCACGTTCACTGTCTTCACACAAGGTGTTTGTGGTAGATAATCACGACACACAACCACAACTATATCTACTATATCTAGACCGGCTCCGACCGGAGGACCTTGGAATGGACTGGCTTTATATCAGAGTTATAAACAGTGAATGTTTCATCATAGTGGGACTGACTGGAGGATCTTGGAGATGGACTGGCTCTTCTCCAGATGGTCTACAGGACTATGGTAGGGCGGGGCCGGGTCAGGCTCCTTTGAACCAAAGTAGGCATCTGTCTCGGCCTGAGGGATTCCCATTCGCTGGATGTAAATGTTTACCAGGAAGTCTAACTTCCTCTCCATGGACAGGACCTGGGGACACGAGCAGACAGACAGGTGGTGACGGGTGAGACTGACCAGACAGAGTAAAGAACATACTTATTTAACATAATACAAATTTCAAATTGAAAATGAGGCTGCGTTGAGAAAACCAGCAGCATGAGTCGTGACTCATGCTGCAACTGATAAAAAATGATCATTGAATTAATGATTATTCAAGCATGAAAATTAAACAGATGACAGGTAAAAACATTTTTAACAAATATTACATGATTCAATGTTGATCATTGTTTTGATGCTGTTTTCTTGCTTTGGAATGAATAAGTCAGTCAGTGTGAGAACGGTCCTGATGCTAGCAGGTACGGACTGCTGTTCTACCAGAAATATAAGGTTTGGCAAATGAAATCATATTGACCAACACTGTGAGCGCTGTATATTACTGGTGTATATTACTTCCAGGTGTTTATCATTCATCTGAAAGGTGTTTGCTGCTAACAGTTAGACTGGTTGCTAGCGGTTACCTGCTTCTCCACCTTCCCCAGCCGTCCCATCATGCTCGGGTCCTCAGGAAGCTCCTCATTGGCTGCTTTGGGACGGTCCTTGTCTGCGATTGGTGTTCCCCTGCCGACAATCTGGTCCACTCTGCCAGTCAACAGACAGAATAGTTCAAACTCTGAGCTCAGGAACAGTGAAGACAAAATAAATCAAACTCCAAGCTCCAGGACAGTGAAGACAGAATAAAACCCTAAAACAATCCAGAACTGACTGGACAAAACCCTAAAACAATCCAGAACTGACTATAAAACTAAAACAATCCTGAACTGACTGTAAAACCCTAAAACAATCCAGAACTGACTGGACAAAACCCTAAAACAATCCAGAACTGACTGTAAAACTAAAACAATCCAGAACTGACTATAAAACCCTAAAACAATCCAGAACTGACTGGACAAAACCCTAAAACAATCCAGAACTGACTATAAAACCCTAAAACAATCCAGAACTGACTATAAAACCCTAAAACAACCCAGAACTGACTGGACAAAACCCTAAAACAATCCAGAACTGACTATAAAGCCCTACAACAATCCAGAACTGACTGTAAAACCCTACAACAATCCAGAACTGACTGTAAAACCCTAAAACAATCCAGAACTGACTGTAAAACCCTACAACAATCCAGAACTGACTGTAAAACCCTA
>NC_136001.1:36975808-36990808 GCF_048128805.1 Centroberyx gerrardi
ACATGAGCGGAGCAGTGTTCTACCAGTCCAAAGCTGCTGTTTCTGATATTGAGGAGGTGTTTCCATGACGACAGCCCAACAACATCCAGATCCTTCATCATCTCAGGAGGATCTGGTCCAGCTGGTTCCTTCTAACTTTGACCTCTGACCTCTGAGCAGACTCAGAGCCTTCAGAGTCTCCAGCTCCGGACAGTCTGTCAGGTTCAGGAGTTCTGACAAAGTTCTGCTGAGAACAGCCTGATGTTCTGCTGAGAGCAACCTGATGTTCTGCTGAAAACAGTCTGATGTTCTGCAGAGAACAGTCTGATGTTCTGCTGAGAGCAACCTGATGTTCTGCTGAAAACAGTCTGATGTTCTGCAGAGAACAGTCTGATGTTCTGCTGAGAACAGTCTGATGCTCTGCTGAGAACAGTCTGATGTTCTGCTGAGAATAGCCTGGGCGATGTTCTGCTGAGAAGAGTCTGATGTTCTGCTGAGAACAGTGTGATGTTCTGCTGAGAAGAGTCTGATGTTCTGCTGAGAACAGCGTGATGTTCTGCTGAGAACAGCCTGGGCGATGTTCTGCTGAGAACAGCCTGATGTTCTGCTGAGAACAGCCTGATGTTCTGCTGAGAACAGTCTGATGTTCTGCTGAGAACAGCCTGATGTTCTGCTGAGAACAGTCTGATGTTCTACTGAGAACAGCCTGGGCGATGTTCTGCTGAGAACAGCCTGGGCGATGTTCTGCTGAGAACAGTCTGATGTTCTGCTGAGAACAGCCTGGGCGATGTTCTGCTGAGAACAGCCTGGGCGATGTTCTGCTGAGAAGAGTAATGTTCTGCTGAGAACAGTCTGATGTTCTGCTGAGAACAGCCTGGGCGATGTTCTGCTGAGAACAGTCTGATGTTCTGCCTTCTCCTGCAGCCTTTCTCATTTTCCATCTCTGTTGAAGGACGAGAACTTCATACCAACCAGACCAGCAGGCCCTCCTCCTGGACAGCCTCCCTCCCTGCTGGAGTCCTCTAGTCCTCCAGTCATCCTCCAGTCCTCTAGTCCTCCAGTCTAGTCCTCCAGTCCTCTAGTCCTCCAGTCCTCCAGTCCCCCAGCCCTCTAGTCCTCCAGTCCTCCCCCAGTCCTCTAGTCCTCCAGTCCCCTAGTCCTCCAGTCCTCTAGTCCCCCAGTCCTCTAGTACTCCGGTCCTCCAGTCCCCCAGTCCTCCCCCAGTCCTCTAGTCCTCCAGTCCCCTAGTCCTCCAGTCCTTTAGTACTCCAGTCCCCCAACCTCCAGTCCTCTAGTCCTCCTCCAGTCCCCCTGTCCTCTAGTCCTCCAGTCCCCCAGTCCTCCAGTCCCCCAGTCCTCTAGTCCTCTAACCCTAACCTCACCCTTCATGTTCCAACCTCCTCTGGATGCAGGAGAAGCACAGAGCTGAGAGATGAAGGCTCTCTGAACCGAGTCTGAGTTAAACCCTCACTACATGTTTGGGTTTACCAGATCTGTCCAGCAGCGGTTTAGACTGAAATGTTAAATGTCTTTTTTTTTTCTCTTGTAATCGTTGCCATTGTTATTGTTGAGATATTAAAGCATTAAACTCATGGTTTTACAATGATCTATCAATAATTCAGTGAGGAACACTCTCATCATTAAGATAAAACCATAATTGCACAAATGGTACAGTTGTATTTGGCGGTACAGGCTCTGCTGCTTTCATGAATCCAAGCAGCATGCTGAAGATTCAGTGGGGAGCAAGTAGGAGCCAGTAGGAGGCAAGCAGAACAGTAGTATTTTCTTGATCCAGGACATTATCGACAAGGAACTGAAATGATGTTCCAGACACTTGGGGAGGCAAAATATTATGACTGTACACTGTATTTGATGGCAGGTTTGGATAGAGGTGGTACTGGTGCCGTCAACAAGCTCTCCAAGCTTCCGAGCTCTATATCCGGGATTTTTTTTAGTATCCAAAATACGGTTTTCTGTGTCCAAAGATTCTTGATAGGGCTCAAAGCAAGACATCTTGGGCATAAGGCAGTAGGTATGGCAACACAAAAGACTGTCTCTTTCTCATCACAAGCAAATACTGATCCATGTAGAAATATTTTGAGTGATAACAACAACAGAGAAAGCAGCACAACCAGTCAGCAGCAGCATGTATCAGGACTTGTGGCGGGTAGGAACCGCAGGGATGAATGAGGAGTATCTTAAATGGACTGCCTGGTCAAATGTGTCAAATGTGATTGGTGGTTGTTTGGGTCAACTGATAATCAGATGATCCGAACAACCACAACTGTAGGTAGGACCAGCTGTGTGGACCTGCTACAACCTGCGCTTAGTCCAATCCAAAATAGGCCTCTTAGTACAATCCAGACTAGGATTTGCTCTAACCTGCCCTTAATCCAATCCAGACTGGGACTTGCTCTAATTTGCTCTTAGTCCAATCCAGACTAGGACTAGCTCTAATCTGCCATTAATCCAATCCAGACTAGGACTAGCTCTAATTTGACTAGTTTTAATTTGCTTTTAGTCAAATCCAGACTAGGACTAGTTATAACTTGCTCTTAGTCCAATCCAGACTAGGACTAGCTCTAACCTGCCCATAGTCCAGTCCAGACTAGGACTAGTTCTAACTTGCTCTTGGTCCAATCCAGACTAGGACATTCTGTGCAAGTTCAAGTTCATTTATTTATACAGCCCTTCATCACAAGCATGTCTCCAAAGACTTTACAGAGAATGAGCCTAACTCGATCTAACTGATCAACAATCAGTCATAGAGCAGAGTGATGTAAGACAAACACAAGGAGGCAAAACTAAGCACAAGACACACTATAGCAAGGTTTAGCAAGACATAGCAGGCCTACCTAACCTACCTGGCTCCACCAGCCCTCAGAGCATGCAGGGGAAAATTCCCAAGAAAACCTTATTAGGAAAACAATGGAAGAAACGTTGGTCGGGCCGAGTCAAAGAGGGACGGCTGTGCATGCAATAAGTGCCGGGACAAACAGTGGAATGGACAGTAACATGGACAGTGACAATGACATAAGAAAACAGATGAGGCAAAGAGAAGCATGATGCGGCAGAGAGATGGGGCCATGGTTGCCACAAATGTCCACAGAAACTAGGGCAGCACCGGCGTCCGCAGCCAGGTAGAAACACAGCTTCAGAGATGGAACTTGCTCTTTGTCCAATCCAGACTAGTACAAGATCTAATATGTCCTTATTCCAATTACGTCTAGGACTAACTCTAACAGGCTCTTAGTCCAATCCAGACTAGGACTTGCTCTAGCTTGGTACTCTTGGGAAGCTCCGCAGTGAACACAGGATTACACATCCTGTATAACTTCACAGTGATAATACAGTGATGTCACAGTCCTTCACAATAGACAGATGACAGCAGTTCCAGGAAACTACAGCTAAATGGGTGGAACACGGCACAAACACTGTAAGGCTATGGGCTCCTCCTAAAAACAGTAAATGAAAAGAAAGACTGACAGCAACATAGAAACCATCTCCATGGAAACCGGCACAGTAGCACAGTGTTTAGTAGATTAGTAGTACTAGATTCAGAAGAGCTGGTAGCAGCAGTACTTACTACAGTAGTAGTAGTTGTGTGAGTGTGTGTGTGTGTGTGTGCGCACCAGGCTGACCTGGGGAGCTCTTCTGTCTGAACTCTTCATCCTGCATCTCTATCAGCACTAGGAGCCACAGGAGCAAACAGAGGAGGAGAAGGTAGGGAGGAGGAGAGAAGGAAAGGAGGAAAGAAGGAAAGGAAAGGGAAGGAGAGGAGAGGAGAAGAGACAAGAGTGTGAGGGTTGGAGAAAATCTTCCTCAGATTATTTAGCAAGATTCGTCCCACCCCTTCCCCCAGCCAGTAGCCACAGTAGGTTCAGACAGACTGAGTGGCTGGTTTAGAATGAACAGGCTTAGCAGCCACAGTATTTGGCTAGTGGTCATGCTAAACTGATAGCCAAGGTTGGAGTCATTAGAGGTCAGGCAGCTTCTGTCCTGCCTTCGCCCCCCAATGCCACTTCCATGCCCCCGAAAATTTCAGCATTTTTAAAATTTGAATAATATATTTGCTCTTTAAATTAATTTGCAAAGTCACATTGATTCTGTGGATCTACATTAAATATCTAGAAAATGTATCAATAAAAGTCAGTTAAATTCAGTTAGAGTCAGTCAGAGTGATTTTCTAGATGTTAACATAATGCACGTAATTTCTTATTTGCAGTGAATCTGTGTATTGTATTTGTATGTATTGTTTGTATTGTACTATATTTTGTCTATCTAGCATTGCTGGCGTGTGGTGCATGCTTCCTATTTCTTGAAGAAATGACATGTGCATTCATATTCAAGAAAACTTTATTGTCCATTGTTGCAAGCAACATGGAAATGTTTCTTTGGCTTGTGTTAGGCTCATCAAACACAAAACAGAGACAGTAATCAAAAACAAAGTTAAAAACAAATGTAAAATAACTAATACAAATAACAGCAAACATGTAAAATAAAATAAACATGAAACATGGTAAGGTGCTGTGTGCAGTGTAGAAAAGTGTTGAGTTGGGTTAAAAACATATCTCTGTATTACCATATATACTGCTTGTACTGATGTGGCAGCACAGCAGCAAGCATTTACTTATTTATTATTCTGGAAAACATTAGGATAGGTAAGGACCTTCAAAAATTGTAGCCCATATTGTCACACTGCACCGCCCGGAGGTTTTCAAATGTCAGTCCTTGAATTTGGTGCTGGGGATGGACATGACTCTCTAGGAAAGAGCTAGAAGTCCACGCAGGAAAACAGAGTTCTTGCTAACGTCGCTTGGCAAAAATGTTAAAGGATAAGGCTGGTGTTTTTTAATACATTTCTTACCGTCAACAAATCCTATGAAAACAACAAAATCAACAATGCGTTTGCTCTCCTCCCGTTACTTTCCCACTTCCCACGTTCCCTTTTTAGCCTTCAACCCGAAGTCATTGGCTCCAATTGGGAACTAAAAACCTTTAAATACAGCTCACAAAGACATAGTTTCAGTTTTAAAAATCACTAACTGTTACCATGAAAAGTCAGGCTGTTGTAGTTATTACCAAATCAAATTCAAATGGGAACAAATTCTTCATTACGCCGGGGACTATTTTCTGTGCTACGGAACTACTTTCCTGAGATGGAAAACGTGTTTACGGTCGGCTTATTAAGTTGTTTGAAGAAAAAGTCGTCCGGCCCGGTGCATCGTGATGATGAAATATGCTGCAGAGCAGCAGCATGGCTCTGTGACGGGTTTTTAATCGTTTTTTAATACAATGGAGTTCTATGGCTACTGAGACATGGCTTTATTGGGCATCAGCTACATGGATGAGACTTATTAGCAAAACAAATTCATCGCTGATTTTGTTATTTTCATAGGATTTGTTGACGGTAAGAAATGCATTAAAAAACACCAGCCTTATCCTTTAAGTTCCTGGAAGTAACAACTGAATCAATGACGGCTTCCAGCAGCTCCCAACCCCTAAATGTCTCAACTCTTTTGGGTCAATGGCTCTGGGTTGGAAGACAGATCTACCATAGGACCTCTAACAGCAGGAGGCTGATGGAGAGCCTGATCTGTCCCACACTGGAGAACCTGAAGCCTGATCAGTGAATCAGGTTTTGACACCAGTAACTGAACTGGAGACGGACTGAACCAGTTAGAACCAATCAAAACCAGCAGGCAGATTAAACCAAAATAAGCACACAGTATCACAAAATGACAGAAAGCTGGAATAGAATAGAATAGAATAGAAAAATATGATACAATACACCTGCAGCAGAGGCCAACAGACAATATTGACAAGTATCAACAGCTGGGATGAAACCACAATACAACACAATAAACATAAGGATAACTAAATAGTACTGCTACTACTACTACTACAATATCTGCTACTATTACTGCTGCTACTATCACTACTAATGTTAATACTAATACTTCTAATAAGGCACATTGAAGCAGGCTGTCACTACAATGGAATATGTAGAAAATACAGATCTAGAATGTGTAGAAATCACAGGCAAAATGAAATGATATGAATACAGAATAAATAGCAACAGCAGTTACTATCAATGTCACCATGGAAACAAAGGCAAACACCATGACAGAAACAGCAGCAGCCAGCCGACACATTGGCCACACAGCACACCAACACTATACGGTCACCATGGCAACACCTGGACTGGACATGAAGACAATCTAACCCTGCTACAACTACACTTAACCAGACTACAACGGGACTACCAATAACCACGACTACTACTGAAGTAAACCTGACGACTAGTGGACTAGAAGAACCTTAACTGTGTCTACAACTAGACAGACTCTGACTTATACTTGAATAACTCACTACAGTAACCTTGACTACAACTACAATATGACAGGACTAACCCTGACTACACTGGGACTACAGTAACCTTGACTACAACTACAATATGACAGGACTAACCCTGACTACACCGGGACTACAGTAACCCTGACTACACCAGGACTACAGTAACCCTGACTACAACTGGACTACAGTAACCCTGACAACACCTGGACTACACTCACCCTGACTACTCCCGGGAGTACACTAACCCTGACTACACCGGGACTACACTAACCCTGACTACACCTGGACTACAGTAACCCTGACTACACCGGGACTACAGTAACCCTGACTACACCGAGACTACAGTAACCCTGACTACACCGGGACTACACTAACCCTGACTACACCGGGACTACAGTAACCCTGACTACACCTGGACTACACTCACCCTGACTACTCCCAGGAGTACACTAACCCTGACTACACCGGGACTACACTAACCCTGACTACACCTGGACTACAGTAACCCTGACTACACCTGGACTACAGTAACCCTGACTACAGTAACCCTGACTACACCGGGACTACACTAACCCTGACTACACCGGGACTACACTAACCATGACTACTCACCCTGGCTATTTGTAAGGTATAATTTCCCTTCTAGTAATGGCTTGGAATTAAAGCTTCAGATTTGCTTTTTCCAATCCAAAAAGTTCCAGCCCATCCGATGTTCTCAAAAGACAAAATTTATTGAAAGTAAATAAACATTCTTGCTTACATAATACACAGTTACTTTTTATCTAGGCCTAACAAAGAATTAATTTATTGCATTCTAGTTTTACCACACCACACTGTTTGCTCTCTAGCATAGAGCTGGCTAGTCACATGATGCTGCCAAATGGGAAATTGTAATTAGGGTTAGAGTTAGTCCATTCACACGAAGGATCTGTGGCGGACGAGACGGCAGACGGGGGTGAATCCATAATATCCCCGAAACTCATTTCAGGGATATTATGGATTCACCCCACCCGCTGCTGCGTTAGCCGCGTCTGCCGTCTTGTCCACCGCAGATCCTTTGTGTGAACGTGATAACTTGAACAGCTTTTATAAGATTCTTTTAAAATTTGGTATGGACATTGATGACCCCTAGAGGAAGAACTCTATTGATTTTGAAGTGTTTACGATTATAATCGGCCTGATGGTGGCGCTATAATTAAAGGTCAAAAATAAAAAGTTTAAAGGGCTGTATCTCTCACACCGTTTGTCTGATTTACATGAAACTTGGTACACATGTCCACCTAACTGTACTCTACAAATTTGCCATAAGGACCCTCAAGGTCTGCCTGGAAAATTTTTGAGATATTTTGAATTATTTGAAAAACATCATTTTTAACATCTCCTCCTACACTGTTTGACTGATAACCACCAAAATCGGTCAGTAGCATCTATGGTCCTACGCTCTTCAATTTTGTTCATAGATTGTTGATATCTACTGTAGTTTTGAAGATATTAACTCTTAAAGTTGTGAAGGAGGCGTGGCCTATAAGCTAAATTGTTATAACTTTGTGATAGATGGTCATCATGAAACTTGGACAACATGTTCACATATAATGAATGGACATGTGTGCAAAGCCATTTAAATATTGACCGATAGGGGGCGCCGCAAAGGCCAGAAAACTATATCTCCTAATCCAATAGGTGAAATTGCATGAAATTCGTTACACATGCTCTAGGACCATGTCCGAGTCAAAATGTGAAGATTGGTCATCGTTAGTGAAAGTGGGCGTGGCCTATGACATTTTGGCTTATAACTCAAACAGAATTTCACCAATCGCTATGGAACTTGGCAATCATGTTCCAAGCTTTATGTGGAACATGCACACCAGTTTCCATAAAGACCTGACCAGATTTTGCCCAACAGCAGCATTTTGGGTGTACAGCTGAACACAGTAAAGCCAATACGAAGTTGGATATTTACACATTTTAACTTGCTATTACATTGTTCAGTATCAGAACTTGATAGCTTGGGGCCTGATGGCTCAACAGCCTAATATGACAAAACTGACAGTAATCTTAATGCAAACTTCCACGTTTCAGCTCTGGCTGCTGTACTGGCATGAACCCAGCCATTGCCGCTAGCGGCTATATTTAATTAGTTAAATTTATTATCGAATGTTAAAAAAATAGTTAAGGTACATACCCTTTATTATTGGGGAGACAATCCCTTGAGGATTATATCCATTCATTTTGGAGTGTTTAGGAGTAATAATAATATAATTAACTTTAGATTAGCTCAGAAGGAAAAAAAAAATTATTTGGTGAAATAAAAATAGTTGGGACATACAACCAATATAATTGGAAAGATTAACCCTGGAGTCTTATTGTGTGATTACTGAATGGCTTTTTATTACATTTGACTTAATGGGGCCTTCGAGGATTGGGGAATTTCGGGGATATACCCTTGCTGTCGGCCCCGACAGCATCCTAGTTAATAATTGCAAATGTTTCAACCTCTGTGTTGAAAAATCAGCTATTTTATCATCAGATACATTTCCATGACACCTACGACAATAACCATAAGCCTCGCCAATCACACGATCAGGACAGCTCTTACACTCGTTCCACTGTCACGCTCTCCTCAGCACAGATTCGACCGCAGCTAGCTCTGCGCTCCGTAACAGCTCGTAGTATGCTAACATCCTGCACAGCTGTCTGAAAGACATTTCATCTTACCTATCCATCTTATGTTCTCTCTTGTTGAATCTGTAAAATGTTGTTACAATCTGGCACAAAACCATTTTTATCACAGAGAGTTGGGCGGTCGATCGAAAACGGTACCATGGAAATTGTAGTCTTTTACCGAGCTATGGTTTTTATCTACACAGTCTTGTACCTATGTTTTTTGTCATTATTCAAAATGCAAATCCAATTTAGTTATTCATTATTCTTGCATCGTAAATTCTTAGATTGATTGAATGAGTGGAACAATATGGAAACACCTATTTTGAAATCTGGGTGCCACAAACAGCCAAAACTCTTCTGGAACTATGATGACGTTCCACATGACTAGCCAGCTCTATTACAATCAAGAAAAACACCTGATCCTGCTCTTAAAGGTCCATGACCTGCAGACTAATTAATTATTCAACATAATCGAATCATAAAATACAGCAAATAAATATCCAAGCAATAAAATCCAAGTAATTTCTTTAAACGATAATATAAATGAAAACCATAAATCACATACATATTTACTCAGAGGGGGGAATCCACAAAGAATGGATTGCGGCCGTTAATAAAACCATTAATTACCCATCAATTGCGAGTGTTATCTGTGCTGAGTTACCGTCCGATTCACTGAATAAATAATACAAATCAAGCAATCGCACAGATTCGCCCACAGAATCAACCAAACCGCAGTCGACCCTGCTGCAACAACTATAAATGATCTCAAGCCTAAACATGGAAATACGAGAGAATGGAATGGAGAGTTGTTAGTAGTGACCATGGCAGGTATTGAATGTGATATTTGTGTGACAGGTTCAATGTTGTGTTTGATTGTCGTACTTGGCGATGCCTTTGCCTTGCCACTGCCACTCATCAGGAAGCATCACATCCCTCCCACAGTTCAATTCCAGATTTCAGAAGGTCTTGTGTTGGCATTAACTGAATGGGGCAATTAGAGGCTGTCTTTGTGAACTGCATGCATGATTAGCCTTATTTGCACTAAAAGGGGTGGTGTTTTCATCTGAAATATATGTAATATGTATAACTATGTATGTATAACTAAATATGCATGAACACCAAAGGCGCAGTGTGTCACTCTTTCCTTGGCGGCACATTCCATCCACTGTGCATGGTTTGTGAATCGGCCTTTTTCTCTCTCGTTTGCAAAGGTTTAATGTCACAATCCTTTAGTGGATTCCTCCTGCTGAGTGTTCACCTCAATAATCAAAATGATTTTTGGCTATATGATATGTTAGACTACAATGGGACAAATCCTGACTCAAACTAGACTAACCCAGAGTACTGAGCACTTTGTAAACTCTGCTTTTTGAAAAGTGCAACACAAATAGAGTTTATTATTATTATTATTATTATTATTATTATTATTATTATTACTACTGGGAAGCTGCTGTCAGTATTTATGGTCCCAGCAAATGGAACGCCCTGCCTGATGATCTGAGAAACATTAGTTTCATGTAAAAACAAATTTCTTTCTTTTTTACTGTAGCTTTTGATTTATATTAGTTGTGAACTACTGTACAATGTAATGTTTCCTGTTTGTTCCATGTTTCTTCTACAGTATATTGCATTTTTAACTTTCTTGCACCCTTGTTTACTGTATATGTACTGTATGTGTGTACGTGTATGTATGTATGAATGTATGTGTTTATATATGTATGTACATACGTATATGTACATATGCTCTTGATTCTCCTTTTTGTAAAGCACATTGCGATGCACTCCGTATGAAACGTGCTACATAAATAAAGTTTCTAGACTAGACTAATCACAGCTGGGCTATGACAAGTCGTCCAACCAGTATCCAACACATGTTGTACAGCCAAACTTTGTTTAAACCCACAGAACTTCATTTTAAATTCTGGTCAAGATCCCAAGGTTTCCAAAGATGCCAAATATGTCAGGCTGAATTACATGAAATGTGTATAAAATGATGCAAAGACATCTAGAGTTTTTTCCATTTGATGTAATGGTACAGCCATAAAAAATGGAGCATGCTGTAGCTTCAATGAAGCTTTGAAACAAGCAACTATGGCCCCATCTCTCCGCCGCTTTATGTTTCTTTGCCTTATTTGTTTTCTTTTGTCATTGTCATTGTCCATTCCACTGTTTGTCCTGGCACCTATTCCCCACTCAGCCGTCCCTCTGGGACTCGGACCACTCAAGGTTTCTAACATTTTTCTGCTCATAAGTTTTTCTTGGAAGTTTTTCCCTGTATGCTTCAAGAGTCTAAGGCTGGTGGTGCTGGTAGGTTAGGATCTGTAGAACAGGTAGGCTGTTATGTCTTGATAAAATCTGTTTTTGTGTGTCTTGCTCTTCCTGATGTTTGTTCTATATAATTCTGTTCTATGTGTGATTGTTGATCAGTTACATCTAGGCTCATTTTCAGATCAGTCCTTTGAGACAGACTGTGATGATGCTGTAGAAATAAATGAACTCAAACTTGAACTTGAGCAGATGCAGAATATGTATGTGACATTGTCATACAATATGGAAAAAAAATTTTTCTCACTTTGAAACTTCGTAAGGGGAAATTTAAGGGGAAAATCAGAGTTCAAGGGGTTAAGGGTCAGACAGCAGTCTTAAGCTGGGGACACATTAAAAGATTTTTCCAATCATAAAAGACAATGAAACGATTGAGCAGCGCACATTTAACAGCTGAAATTTTCAGATTTCCAGTCTCTTGTGATGCACACACAAACGACGGCTGTCTTTGAGGAGCACAAATCAAAAGACCACAGACCATATACAAAAGACTGACAAGTGCAAACCACATGATCATGCAAAGACTTGACCCGATAAAAAAAAAAATGGTTGATTTAATCGTGACGTTGCTGATTGGGATCATAGGAGAAAGATTTGAGTCTTTCACTTCCACACACATAACAATTACAGGTGCAACTAAACAACACAACCCTGGACTACCCTGAACTACGCTGAACTACCCTGATCTACCCTGGACTACCCTGGACTACCCTGGACTACCTGAACTACCCTGGACTACCCTGAATTACCCTGGACTACCCTGGACTACCCTGGACTTCCCTGAACTACCTGAACTACCTGAACTACTCTGGACTACCCTGGACTACCCTGAACTACCCTGGACTACTTGGACTACCCTGAACCACCCTGGACTACCCTGAACTACCTTGAACTACCCTGGACTACCCTGGACTACCCTGGACTACCTGGACTACCCTGAACTACCCTAGACTACCTGAACTACTCTGGACTACCTGGACTACCCTGAACTACCCTGGACTACCTTGGAATACCGCCGCCCGATCTCAAATCGTTGCCAAATCGGGCTTCAAAACGTGTAATATGTCCCAGCTATTACGGTTAAGGTTAAGGTTAAGAATAGTTGGGCAGACCTGGAACCAGCAAAATTCTTGGTCCAATCAGGAATCTCTGTTGTCATGAAAACCTAACTGTTTTGACCCACATGACTGACAGGGCTTGGCCCCTCCTACCTTCAGAGTTTTGCCGGGAAGCAGCTCCTCGAATCCTGAAGGCCTGTCTGGTTCTGCTGCGTTCTCCGAAGCTCCAGCTCTTAGGAACCTTACTGGGACTGTCCTCCAGACTGGGCTCTGCACTGGGGGAGCGTCGCAGGGCCTGGACCCCCCCCGGACCCCCCGGACTGGGACCCACACCGGGACCAACACCAGGACCAACTAGGAACAGCAAACATAAGAATCAGAACCAACTTTACTGTACAGCAGTGGTTCTCATGGTCCATGGAGATTTTCATTCCACATTTCTACAGCAGCTCATTAATGTAACGAGTTCCTCCTGTCTGACTGAAGGAATGTTAATCAGCTGAAGGAGAACCTGTAGACTGTTGGATCTCCACAGATCTTGGTTGAGAAACACTTTGATGACAGACCGCTCTGTCCATTCATTCAATTCAAAGGGCCCTAAAATATTATTGGCATGATGTTGCCATGGAGACAACTGACATGTGACAACAATTCTCCCCACAAACAACCACGGAGAGTAAAGTGTCTTGCTAAAGGACACTTTGAAAGACATGGACAGAAAGCCTGTTGGGGGATTGAACCTGTGACCTCCGTCCACAAAACTAACAGTGCAAAATGTAGTGACATCACTGACATAATAACTACTGACATAACTACTGACACAGTGACTGGTCAGTCTGGTTGAACTGGGACTCCTGACTTAAAACAGCTTGTCATCAAAAGGTTGATTGGTCGAATCCCTAATGAAATGAAGAGCAGCAGTGACAGTGAGACGCACCGTTCTGAGGAGAACCTTTCCCTTTGGTTCCTGAACTCCTGGGAGACGAGAACACCCTCTCCTTCAGACTGACCTTCTGACTGCAGGGATGACACACACACACACACACACACACACACACACACACACAGGCACACTTGAAAAGCTGTATTAAACAGGATTAAAGGATTAAACAGCAGTTTTGGGGTGGGTCAAGGGTCAGAGGTCAGAGGTCAAAGGTCAGGTTTGTACTGGCCACTAACCTAGGAGAGGGTTCAGGCTGGACATCCTTCCTGTGGACAGACAGACAGACAGGTTGTAATTATTAATAACTGATGTTAGAAAAAGGAGAATTATTATCTTTACAATACTGCTGATTATATCAAATGTTATCCAGTTAGAAAGACTGTTCTTCAGCCGATCCAACTGTAGAACAGAACACAGCTAACGCACTAACCTTGGAAGAATAGTAGTCGTAGAAATAACAGTAGTAGTAGTAGTAATAATAGTATCAATAGTAGTATCAGTAATAGAAGTAGTAGCAGTAGTAGGCAGCAGGTGGGGGTGGGGGGTAGTTTAGTTGTTTAAAGAACTCCCCTGCGAGTCCCTGCGTAATTTGAATAGCCTTTAGTAACACCAGTTTCTGGTGTTTAGAAATGTTTCTGGACATCAGTTATTGTCTACCTTAGTTAGGAATCTTGTACTTTATTGTTTAGATGTATAATTTTTGTAGATATATGTATAGGTAGATGTATGTGTGTTTTACTTTTGTACGGTGTCATTTCATCTATATGTGTGTATGTCAAGTGAAGCCCAATCTCAAGGTGATTTTGTTTTGTAATGTTAATTGCCTGTTAATGTGTGTTAATGGCAATAAAGTAAAGAAAAAAAGAAATGTTTCTGGTGTTTAGAAGTGTTTCTGCTGTTAGAAATGTTTCTGGTGTTAGAAGTGTTTCTGGTGTTAGAAATGTTTCTGGAGTTAGAAGTGTTTCTGCTGTTAGATGTTTCTGGTGTTAGAAGTGTTTCTGGTGTTAGAAGTGTTTCTGGTGTTAGAAATGTTTCTGGTGTTAGACGTTTCTGGTGTTAGAAGTGTTTCTGGTGTTAGACGTTTCTGGTGTTAGAAGTGTTTCTGCTGTTAGACATTTCTGGTGTTAGAAGTGTTTCTGCTGTTAGAAATGTTTCTGGTGTTAGATGTTTCTGGTGTTAGAAGTGTTTCTGGTGTTAGAAATGTTTCTGGTGTTAGAAGTGTTTCTGCTGTTAGATGTTTCTGGTGTTAGAAGTGTTTCTGGTGTTAGAAATGTTTCTGGTGTTAGAAATGTTTCTGGTGTTAGACGTTTCTGGTGTTAGAAGTGTTTCTGCTGTTAGACATTTCTGGTGTTAGAAGTGTTTCTGGTGTTAGAAATGTTTCTGGTGTTAGATGTTTCTGGTGTTAGAAATGTTTCTGGTGTTAGAAGTGTTTCTGCTGTTAGAAATGTTTCTGGTGTTAGAAGTGTTTCTGGTGTTAGAAATGTTTCTGGTGTTAGAAGTGTTTCTGCTGTTAGATGTTTCTGGTGTTAGAAGTGTTTCTGGTGTTAGAAGTGTTTCTGGTGTTAGAAATGTTTCTGGTGTTAGACGTTTCTGGTGTTAGAAGTGTTTCTGGTGTTAGACGTTTCTGGTGTTAGAAGTGTTTCTGCTGTTAGACATTTCTGGTGTTAGAAG
>NC_136001.1:36993308-36995808 GCF_048128805.1 Centroberyx gerrardi
AGAGAGAGGGGGGGAGAGAGAGAGACAGAGAGGGGGGGGAAGAGACAGAGAGAGAGAGAGAGGGAGAGAGGGGGGGAGAGAGAGAGGGGGGGAGAGAGAGAGAGGGGGAGAGAGATAGAGAGACTTTCCTAATTGGATAGACCTTTTATTTTTTCACCAAGCACTGATAAGATCAACTTCAAATGAATTAAATTAATTTAATATAGATATTGTCTCCCATCCTAAACATTCAAATGTAATTCATAAGCATTTAAAAATATATTTACAAAATATAAGTATAGTATAAGTATATATACAAAATATTATGCAGACACAATCTTTTCAAGTTCATTCATTCTACTGGGAATGAGTATGTGGTGTGTGTGTGTTTGTGTATGTTTGTGTATGTGTGTGTGTGTGTGTGTGTGTGTGTGTGTGTGTGTGTGTTTGTGTACGTGTATGTGTATGTGTGTGTGTGTGTGCGCAGCTGGTGGCAATTATGGCAGGAAAGCATGGCATGCTGGCAACAAGTGTTCCCCTGAGAAAGGAGTGCCTATGCAATACAACTTAAATCTTTATGTTTTTACCAGCAACAAACATTTTGGTGCGATTAAAATATGTAAATGCAATTTACGAATCATTCATTTCACTACATACACCAACTCTTGTCATAGCCATGTGTTTACTTTTATCGGGCGATATTCATCAATGCCCCGGACCTCAAACTAAATTAAACAATCCACCCGAAAAACTTCAACGCAAAGGACTTACTATAATTAACAACAAAGCTGCAGTCTGTGTAAACTTGGACAAGGGAACAGGGACCAGAGATTACGAGGCTTGTCATGGCGGTTAGGGTTAGGGTTAGGGAAGGGAGAGCGTCTGGAAGACCACGGACAGGCCGGTGGGAGAGGATGTGTCGGCGGGGAACGAGAAGCTTGTCTCACTTGTCTCACCTGAAGAGCTTCGGAGTGAGCGGGACTTTGACAGTGTCTTCGGGAAGAAAGGCCTTCACTTCATGCACCTCAATGTCCGTAGCTTGTTACCAAAGATTGACGAGATCCGACTGCTGGTCAGTGATTCCAAGGTGGGAGTTATTTGTTTCTCAGAATCTTGGTTAGATGCTTCGATTAAAGACTCTGAGATTGCAATATCCAGCTACTCTCTCATTCGGAAAGACCGCAATAGAAACGGCGGAGGAGTTTGTGCGTTTATATGAACAGACATTGCTTTTAATATCAGAGCTGATCTGGACAATGAACTTGAAACTCTGGCTGGACATTCTTCTCCCAAAAACTAGGCCAATTCTGTTGGGGGTATGTTATAGACCGCCAAACCAGAACTGTTTCTATGAAAGTCTTGAAAATGTTGTGAACAAATGTAATTTAAAAAACTAATGTATATTGATGGGAGACTTGAATACTGATGTTGTTAGAAAGCAAAATGCAACAAATCAAGCCTTTGCTAATTTCTGTAAGATGTTTGGTTTCCCTCAATTAATATCTGAACCTACTCGAATTTGTAAGACAGTGCATAGCACTATTGATTTAATTTTGGTGTCTAACAGGCCTAAAATTTCACAGAGTGGGGTAATAGTATATGGTATAAGTGATCATTTTATAATGTTTTGTACAAGAAAGGTGCATAGAGTTATCTTCAATCAACATAAAACTATCAGAAAGAGAGCGTTTAAAAATTATAATTTGGATAGATTTAATGTATTACAAAGCACTTAAGAAATACAAAAACTCTAATGATGACACTGATTTTCAAGAATTTAAAAGGCTTAGGAATGATACTCAAAGGAGCATTAATGAGGCTAGAAGAGTTTTTTTTTTTAAATCATGTCCTGGAGAATAAAAGTGACCCTAGGAAGCTGTGGAGATCTCTTAAGGAGTTGGGTTGTATTGGCAAAGTAAAGAACAGGGGCACTCAAATTGGATTAGAAATAAACGGGACATTAGTCCATAATGAGCAACAGGTAGCAGACAAATTTAACTCTTTTTTTACATCAGTAGCTAGTAATCTGGTTAACAGTTTACCCTTGAATTCTGGTAAATTTGGAAAAGAACGTGTTCAAATATTACTATGATCTGGGAGTGAAATTAAATTCCTTTTCTTTTTCTCCAGTTTCTACTAACAAAGTAACTGAGATGTTGGCAAGTCTAAAAGTCAACAAAGCTACAGGCCTTGACAACATTGCAGCTTGATTCTTTAAAGATTCAGCTGAGTTAATAGCCCCAATGATCACACATAATAAATATTTCAATGGAACAAGGGAAGGTTCCTGTTGATCTGAAGTTAGCTAAGGTTCTGCCTCAGTATAAGAAAGGGGACAGAATGGACCCAAGTAATTATAGACTCAATTCTCAGTGCATTTCAAAAATAATGGAAAGAATTGTACACAAACAAATTTACAGCCATGTCAGTCAGTTAAACCTGATTTATGAGTTTCAATCAGGATTTAGGAAGTCCTTTTCTACTGACACCAGTCTTCTTTATTTAACCGATTATGTTCGAA
>NC_136001.1:37005808-37108308 GCF_048128805.1 Centroberyx gerrardi
CTGAATTTTCAGTGTAAAACATGTAATTTCCTTTTGCCAGTAGGTGGCGCTATGACTATGATTGAAAATTGGCCTGTAGATGTCTTCAGGCCGGGACTCTGATCAAATGTGTGAAGTTTGGGGCAGATTTTGCCATGTACGGTGGAGTTACAGAGCACTTCCTGTGTTGCCAGTAGGTGGCGCTGTGACTATGATTGAAAATTGGCCTGTAGATGTGCTCAGGCCGGGACACTTATCAAACATGTGAAGTTTGGGGCAAATGTGACCATGTACAGTGGAGTTACAAAGCACTTCCTGTTTCGTGGCAAAACCTAGAAATTTGAGGCCTCGCCACACCCATGCCATTGGACGAAAACTCAAGCTTTTAACAACTTTTCATCGTCAAGATCAGTTATATACGCTGAGCAAGTTTGAGGTGGATCCGATTAACCTCCTAGGAGGAGTTCGTTAAAGTATGACCCCTATAAATGGGCCAAAATGCACAAAAATGCAACACTAAATTCAAAATGTCTGACTTCCTGTTGGGTTTAGATCATGGGACCCATGGACCTTTTTTTTTTAAGTCTGGACATGATACATGTGCCTGCGAAATTTCGTACATGTAAGTGAAACGTAGCGCAAGGGGTATTTAGTTTAAATTTTGTAGGGGGCGCTATTGAGCCATTTTGCCACACCCATGCGCAAGACCTATAAAATATATAATTTTTCACCACTTCTGAGGCGTGTGCAAAGTTGCGCAACTTTTCAAGCAGCTTTAGCCCCTCAAAAATGCGATTCATTTGGAGGAGGAAGAAAAATAATAAGAAGAATTCCTTGAAATACAATAGGGCTTCGCACCGGTCGCTGCTCGGGCGCTAACAAGACCTAGCGCAGTGCAGCAGTTCTTAACACAGTTGTTTAGTGCTGCCAGGTGGCTAAAACGTTCCTGTGGATCGGAACGGCCTGAGAGAACGCAACAATGGGATGACCTCATTAATATCTGAAACACCCATCCTGACCTCCCTTCACTGGCTCCCAATTCCAGCCAGGTCTGACTTTAAGGTGCTTCTGTTAGCATATAAATCGTTACATGGGCTTGCACTGTTTTGCAACTAGTTAGTTAGTTAGTTAGTTATCCAGGTTACCTTGCTGTGGGCGTACACCACTGATCCCAGTAGTTTCCAGGTGTTAGTTAGTTAGTTAGTTACTTACTTAGTTAGTTACTTAGTTAACTAGTTAGTTAGTTAGTTAGTTAGTTAGTTAGTTAGTTATCCAGGTTACCTTGCTGTGGGCGTACACCACTGATCCCAGTAGTTTCCAGGTGTTAGTTAGTTAGTTAGTTACTTACTTAGTTAGTTACTTAGTTAACTAGTTAGTTAGTTAGTTAGTTAGTTAGTTATCCAGGTTACCTTGCTGTGGGCGTACACCACTGATCCCAGTAGTTTCCAGGTGTTAGTTAGTTAGTTAGTTACTTACTTAGTTAGTTACTTAGTTAACTAGTTAGTTAGTTAGTTAGTTAGTTAGTTAGTTAGCCAGGTTACCTTGCTGTGGGCGTACACCACTGATCCCAGTAGTTTCCAGGTTCCTCCTCGTCGGTCCATCCGGATCATCCGGAGAATCTGCAGGAAGCGAAGTGACCGGATCGCAGACGTGGCGAAAACATTCCCCTGAGTCCCCGCCGCCAACACCGATATGGAGGCTATCAACACCATGATATCTACAGACAGACAGACAGACAGACCAGTAAGTAGATAAATCAGGTGCAGGATAAAATCAAAACTCACAGCAAAACGGAAAAATATCCGCACACTAAATGTTAAGGTTCCAGCAAGTTTATTGTTTATTGTTAAGTTTCGACCAACAAGGTCTTCGTCAGGTAACTGGTTGCAGTTCCATACCAGTAACTACTGGTACAGACCCCTCTAATTTGAACCATGCTATTGTCAAACATGATTTTAAAAAATGGATCCTCTTGCTCTCAACAATTACCAATTTATCTCCAAACTGCCATTTTTAGTCAAGGTTTTAAAAAAGTTATCTTTCTCAAGTAATATCATTCATGACTAGAAACAGCATTTTGAAACATCTCAGTCAGGTTCACAGCACAGTCTGCTCTCCTGAGAGTTACTGAGGACTTCATCCTTGCTGCTGATGAAGGTGACTGTTCGATCCGGATTCTTCTGGATCTTAGCAAAGCTTTTGACACAGTTGACCATGATATATCACTTAATTGGCTGGAAAATTGGGTGGGGCTCACAGAAAACTCAATTGGTTTAAGTCTCATTTTCTGAATAGAACTTTCTCGGTTCTCTTGTACAGCTCATCTGAATATGGTGTTCCACAAGGGTCAATCTTAGGCCCTCTATGATTCTCCATTTATATGCTTCAGCTTGGGAACATCATCCATAAACATAATATTCATTTTCACTTTTATGCAGATGACACTCAGATATACGTACCATAAAATCAGGACACTCCACCGCCCTCAACAGCCTCAAAGATTGCCTTTCAGATATTAAGTGCTGAATGACACAAAATTTCCTCTGACTCAACGAAAATAAGTCTGAGATTGTTCTATTTGGCCCCTGAAAGATTCAAGTCAACCAGATTCAAGTCAACAGTGACGTACAGCCAACTGGGAGGTCATCCGATCACATGAAGCCTGTAGCCAAAAATTTGAGTGTTTGATTCAGACCTCTGTTTTAAAGACCAGGTTAGGAGTGTTGTTCCTTAAGATAAGGTCTTATTTATCCTTTGCTGACCTCAAAAAAGTAATCCATGCTATATCTCTTCAGGTTTAGACAACCGTAACAACTGTAAGTGATTTTAAGGTTTTACTAATAACTGGTCTGGCCCTAGCTACATATCAGACCTTTTAACCCCTTATGAGCTGGAGCTCAGCCT
This sequence comes from Centroberyx gerrardi, assembly GCF_048128805.1. NCBI lineage: Eukaryota > Metazoa > Chordata > Actinopteri > Beryciformes > Berycidae > Centroberyx > Centroberyx gerrardi. The sequence goes on from NC_136001.1 coordinate 37,008,692, forward strand.
ACGGTCTGGCAGCTGGTTGGTAACTGAAGGTGACTGGGCCTTTGGTTTTGTAACCTTCTGCTTTGGCAAAGTGTAGAATCTCTATATCATGCCAATAAGCAGCCGCTGTATTGAACTGAATGGAGAAAGCAACAGAGAGAGATAAACTCACCTATAACACAGAAAGGTTTTCTGGCGAATTTGAGTCGTCCTCTCCATCCTCTGTAGCGACAGCAGCAACCTGCAGCCCAGATCCTCACCATGTACTCCACACCGAACACCACGATGGTCACCACCTCCTGTTAACACAACCACCTCCTGGTTAGCTCGAGCCACGCCTACATTCTGTACCTTCCTTCCTGTTGTCCAGAGAGAAACATGATGAACTCTCCTCAGGTTCTTCTTCTCCTCTCACATTTCAGACACAATACAAGCTGCACTGCTGCTTTGCTTCCTCCCACCATAAACATGGAAAATAATCTGGAAATATTCCACCTTTGTCTTTAGTAGGCTCCATGCTATTCTTATGAAATTATGCTATTCATATACATTATCTATCATTATTATTATTATTGTTATTATTATTATTATTATCTAGATCATATAAATTATGAAAGAAGAACCATATCTGTGTTTCCTACAGACTTCAGGTGTTCATATAGACTACAGCAGTGATGGTCCTTGTACTAGTCCTAACCTAGTAGTAGTCTCATTAGCAGTAGCAGTAGTATTAGTAGAATTAGTAGTAGTAGTAGTAGCAGTAGTAGTAGTATTACCAGTATATAAAGGGCGTCCTCGGAGCTCTTTTCATACTCCTTAATGGTGGAGAAGACAGAAAGCACCAGACAAGAGAAAACCAGCAGGAAACTGGGGAGAGAGAGAGAGAGAGAGAGAGAGAGAGAGAGAGAAAGAGAGAGAGAGAGAGAGAGAGACAGATGTTGCCAGGGTAACCACCTTGTTTGGTAAACATAATGAGCTCTTAAAATTAACTTGACTTTTTTAGTGTTTTCACAGTGAAATATTTGATAAATAATCTCATCACTCATTAGATTGAGTCCTTTGCACCGTTTTTGGACCAAACTGGGAGAAAAACGCACCTGGCTGAAGATTGGAAACCAGTGCTAACTGTGTTACAACAAACAAGGACAGTATTCTGAAGAGGAAAAAGTAGGTAATACTCTGCTTATAAAGATTTATAAAGAAAAAAAATTAAAAATACTCCTAGGAGGAGACAGGGCATATCTTGCTGCCCAATATGTATCAACATGCCACAACCTGAGGGACAGTGAGTGACCTAGACACACACACACACACACACACACACACACACACACAGTATGATGTGATCTGTTGAAATGTAATTGGGGAGATGGTCACTGAATGAATGACTCTGTTCCTATATGATCCATAACATTACTGTTAACTGGGGATTCATTTCAATATGGCTGCTGTCCCCCTTCATCCTTCCCTAAACATAAACCCCTCATCAGCACTCACACACAAATACATGCATAGGATATACTGTATATATATAATTAATATGTATCAATCTTAATGTTGTGTTAATATTGTTTTGTTTCATTGATTCTTGATGCTTTGGCAATATTGTTGTTGTGACATTCATGCCAATAAAGCAAATTTGAATTGAATTGAATTGAGAGACAGAGAGAGAGACAGAGAGAAAGAGAGAGACAGAGAGAGAGAGAGACAAAGAGAGAGAGAGACAGAGAGACAGAGAGAGAGAGACAGAGACAGAGAGACAGAAAGAGACAGAGAGAGACAGACAGAGAGAGTGAGACAGAGGGAGAGAGAAAGGGAGAGAGAGTTATTTGTTAGGGTTAATGTCAGATAATAGAAGAGGAAGAATGTCAAATCTGATTAACATCAGACTAGACTGGAAGTCTGTCTGTGGACTGACAGGAGGAGGAGAGGAGAGGAGAGGACAGGAGAGAAGGAGAGGAGAGGAGAGGAGAGAAGGAGAGGAGAGGAGAGCAGGAGAGGAGGAGGGAAAGAGGAGAGGAGAGGAGAGGAGAGGAAGAGAGGAAGAGGGAAAGAGGAGAGAAGGAGAGGAGAGGAGAGGAAGAGAGGAAGAGAGGAGGAGGAGAAGAGGAGAGGAAGAGGGAAAGAGGAGAGGAGGAGAGGAATAGAGAAATAGAGGAGTGCTGACTCCTGTACTTCTCCTGGAGTTTCATGTTACAGAAAACTGATCTGTTTCCAGGTGGAAGATTTAGACTGCGACACAGATCTGAAAACTAACTTCAGTTATTGATGAGGAGATTCTGAGATTTAGATTCTGAGAGAGACACAGCAGAACACCCAACAGCGTCGCAAACCGCCATATCTGCTGCTATCTTGTACAGAAAAAAAACAGGCACTAATATAGGAAGACTGTGGAAGAGGAAAGGATTTCAAGACGACAATAAACACTGAACATAAAAGAACAGTGATAATACAGAGTCAAACCTTTTCAGATCAGAGAAGTTAAAAAGGCCAAAACAGCCTGGCTGAGCTGGAAAGAGACGATGTTCTCTTTACAGAACAAACCAGCAGCTGTATACAGCCTGCAGTCCTACAGCTGGTGGACCAGTTAGAGAACCAAGGTACCTGACTGGATGAGTTAGGGAACCAAGGTACCTGACTGGACCAGTTAGAGAACCAAGGTATCTGACCAGAAAAGTTAGGGAACCAAGGTACCTGACCGGACCAGTTAGAGAACCAAGGTATCTGACCGAACAAGTTAGGGAACCAAGGTACCTGACCGGACCAGTTAGAGAACCAAGGTACCTGATTGGACCCGTTAAGGAACCAAAGTACCTGACTGGACCAGCTAGGGAACCAAAGCACCTGACTGGGCCAGTTAGGGAACCAAACCACTTGACTGGACCAGTTAAGGAACCAAAGTACCTGACTGGACCAGCTAGGGAACCAAAGCACCTGACTGGGCCAGTTAGGGAACCAAAGCACCTGACTGGACCAGTTAGGGAACCAAAGTACCTGACTGGACCAGTTAGGGAACCAAAGTACCTGACTGGACCAGTTACTGGACCAGTTACTGGACCAGTTAGGGAACCAAAGCACCTGACTGGACCAGTTAGGGAACCAAAGTACCTGACTGGACCAGTTACTGGACCAGTTAGGGAACCAAAGTACCTAGCGTTACAGTCTGTGACCATAAGAAGCGATGGTAGCGCTCCTTTTATCAACATCAAATTAGCAGTGGGCTAAATCCATGTTTTGATGACAGGTACATCATGATGGCATGAGCCTAATGCTTCCCTCTAACCTTTTCTCCACTGTTTATCAATATTTTTATGTTTAGGGAACAAAACAACCAGGGCAAGATTTTCTCAAATTTCCACAACAGTACAACAGTACAAGTTACAATATTTTGGGTAACTTTAAATTAACGTGCATTAAAAAATACCACAAGATTAAGAAATGCCATTCTTATTACACTAGACCAGACAGTCAGTCAGACAGACAGGCAGACAAACAGACAGACAGGCAGACAGACAGACAGACAGACAGGCAGACAGACAGGCAGACAGACAGACAGACAGACAGGCAGACAGGCAGACAGACAGGCAGACAGGCAGACAGACAGACAGACAGACAGACAGATAGGCAGTCTTACACATATGCGTGGTAGATGAAGGCCCAGCCCCTCGGCCTCTCCAGGACGTTGTACAGGAAGTTCTGCAGTCTCCTGTAGAGAGCGTTGCGCTTCGGAGGTTTCTTCCCCCCGGAAACGCTGCTGCGCTGCCGCCGAGGGCCTTCCTCCCCGCCTGGAGACACATTCACATTTGAATTTTGCCCTTATTGTCAAGCAAACTTCTCATTCAGGAGCAGACAGTTTATAGCCGTCAGCTGTAGCCCGCTGCTTCCTTCCTTCCTTCCTTCCTGATTTCATTAAGCCCCCTTTTATGATTGGCTATTCCTTCATCATTAATATCATTGGATCCTTAAGTTATATTGAGGTGAATGATGGCTTGACATAATCAGTAGTGAATTCACCATTGGCTGATAATATCGGTAACCTGTTCCCCCTTTTCTGATTGGCTGTTTTGCCAATGTCAGTATTATTAGATCCTGCAGTCAAAATGTGATCGGAATCTTTTGTACTTCATAGAAATTATGAAGTTAATCGCTCTGGTTTTTTTTCAGAAACTGTAAAACTAATTAATTCGAATTCCTTCCACACCACCAGTTGTAATGACACCAAACTCGACACCAATATCTGATCTTCAAGGGCTGGAAAACAATCTGAATCTGAATTTTCTTTGACTCTCTGACTTTAAAACCTAAACTCATGAAGTCACTGTGAAAAACACACAGGTGCAATCTCTTCCTACCTGACAAAGGTTGTGAGATCGAGTCCTGGTGGTGCAACTATAATGTGACAGCTATATTTATTATTATTATTGTTATTATTATTATTAGGAAATCCCATTATTATTATTATTATTATTATTCTTTTTTCTCTGCTATCTGTTCCAATAACTTGGCCAAACATTGGTAACTTTTTGTTCTAACTGGACACATATTGTGACTCGCTACTTGGACACAAAGAATGGTGCTGATTGGCCCATAGGGGGCGCTATAGTAAACCCTCAGTCTAAGGCTCTGCCTCTCCATGCAGTTAATAGCAAAGATGTGAAAATCGGTGCAGATTTGTATCTGGACATTTTTGCCTCTCAGACCCATAATGTCTGCTATAACATTTTGGCTGCCATTTTGGATTTTTTGAAAAACCTTTAAAAATCTTCTTGAAATGCAGGTCGGAATGACACAAAATTTGACGAGTACCTTAACTGGGTAAGCCTTTACTTAGTTTGCGAAAAGCTAACGGATCAGCCCAAAAATGGTTATGCTATCAACCTATCAATTGTTTTACCTTGCACTAAAAGTTGAACTGACTGTGAAATCATGACAGTAATTAGTCCACTTGAAACTCTACAAATTGGTCAGAAACATAATTTCAAATAGATCTACAAAGCTAAATGTTGACATGTTGAAATTTTAACAAAATACAGTAGGCTACTAATTTTGTCAACAAATCTAATTGGTCACATCAGGCGTCACAGCTGACTGGGAGAAACTACTGGCTCAGTCACGTGCTGTTGGATCAATCAGAAAAAAAATATTTCCTAGAGGAATAAGACTGAAACTTGGAGAAAATTTTACTTCCAGAATTTGTCAACATCCATCTAACATTTCATCTGTGAGTGAAGTGAAGAACTGAAAACTAATATTACAGGTGTTTCCATCTCGCGTGTTTATTTACACACCGCCCTCCTCTTCACCTGAAACATCTAGCCTATATTTACAGTTATATTTACACTTACAGCTACTTATATTTATAGGCTATTATTTTTTACACGCTGCTGCGCTGCCGCTGTCCTCACCTGGAATAACATTTTTATATTTCCATTTACTGTATATTAATATTTAGATTTACATGTAGATTAATAATTATTTACACTTAGATTCACGTTTAGCCTACATTTGCAGATTTACATTTGCATGACCGTCCGTGCGGAGGACTAACCCTGCCCCCCCAACACACACACACACACACACACACACACACACACACACACACACACACCAAACACGTTACATTTAATTTCGAGTCTGTTCAATTATCTTTTCATTAGCAGTGTAACGCGTGGTTTCGACACTGAGCCGTTTCGCTGTATTTTTATTTATATTTGTGTATTTGTGTGTATTTTCCTACCTGCTATGAGCAGAGCTCCGTCTCTGCTGGACTCCGTCCCCCCGGCCTCCAGACCCACGAAGCCGACCTTCAGCTTCTTCTGGTCGGCCTGGGCTCCGGGGAACACCCCGCCGTTCCGGGACTTCTGCACCATGATGGACCGGCCTGCCGATCATTTACAGCCCGCAGACAGAGCGCCGAGGCCGGCCAGGCCCGGCAGGAGCATCGCTGTGGAGCGGAGGAGACGAGAGGAGGAGAGGAGAGAAGGAAGAGAGGAGAGGAGGAGCGGAGAGGAGAGAGATGGGGGCAGAACACAGACAGAGAGAGAGAGAGAGAGAGAGAGAGAGAGAGAGAGAGAGAGAGAGAGACGCACGGAGCGATTAGAAATATTTTGCTCCACCTTACAGACTTCCGGTCGCATGCCCCACAGAAAGGAAAGAGAATGACGACACCGGGATCCCAGGATTATTGATTAGGTTACTGATCAGATGATCAGTCCATTAGATAAAGGAGAGACGGAATCAATCATCTATCTGTCTAAAGCATTAATCTAGTGGATTCAGTGTGTGTGTGTGTGTGTGTGTGTGTGTGTGTGTGTGTGTGTTCAGGATGATGTTTTATTATTCTTGTCAATCACCATGGTAACCAAGCTGTATGAAGGTGGTAATCATGACAACCAGTACAGCAAGTACAGAACAATGGCTATGAAAACACACACACACACACACACACACACACAGACCAGTGATCTGACCAGTGATCCAGTCCTTGTTGTGTGGGCTTTCCAGGTCCGAAGGTGTTCAGTTGTTCTTCAGGATCCTTGATGAGGTTAGCAGACCTCTGGCAGTTGGCTGTAGAGCGTCTGCCGGGGCGAGCAAGCTGCAGGCGCGCGGATCACATCACACAGCTGCCTGCGTGCCAGAGTCATCTCTACGCTGGACAAGTTGGTACGTTCGTATGTCCAAGGTTGAAGTTCAAGGTTCAAGGTTCTTTATTGTCATAAGCATAACAAAACAGCAAGAAGCAGGTCATGCTAGCTATGAAATTCTTTAGCATAGAGCTAGCCACAACAATGTAAAAAGTAAACAAGGTAAAGAAATGCAGTACACTAGTGCAAAATGATAAAGTGACCTTCAATAATAAGTAATAGAAAATATATAAGAAGTATAGAAAATATAAAGTGACTCAGCTTAAGCGATGCGGTGCTCCCATGTGATGCCCAGAATCCGTTGTAGACGGTGGATATGAAATGCCTCTAGGGATCTGATGTATGGTGTCCAGGCTTCAGAGCCATACAACACTGGGGACACACATAGTGCCTGGTACACTGCTGCCTTGGTTGTTGTTTCCAGGTTTTTGTTAATGAAAACCCTTGACCTTAAACAACCTAACATGGCAGAGACAAGGCTGATGCGGGTTTGGCGGTGCTCTGAGCAGAGTGTTAATAGTCCGAGACCGTTGTCATTGAGGTTGCCGATGCCATGTTTGTCTAGTACGCCTTCCCAGAGCCCACAGTCTGAGCCCACACGGACATTGAAGTTAACCAGTAGTGAAAACTTGTCACTGGGTGATGTCTTCTGGAAAACAGTCCTTTGCTTCTTCACTGGCATCCAAGGTTGGAGCATATGCGCTAATGAGGGTTGCGTGTTGTCCTCAGGTCAGGGGAATGCACCATGTCATCAGCCTGATGCCTACTGGTGATTCTGGGAGCTTGTTGAGCAGACAGATCTTCACAGCAAAGCCTACCCCATAGAGGTGGCTGGGGGGAGCCCTTTGCAGAAGAATGTGTATCCTTCTCATATCTCTGATAGAGAGTCCTTTCCATAACAGCGGGTCTTGCTGAGTGCTGTTATGTCCACATTGTATCTCTCAGCTCGTGCAACGATTGCTGTTCTCCTTAGAGGGCAGATAGATTCCTTGGGTGCGTCTATAAGGGTGCAACTGTGAGAGGGAGATGGAATTTATTTCTTTTCTGGTTTCTACTGCAGAAAGATAACCTGACAACCGCGGTAAGCTGTCTGGGGTGCAGGGAACAGACTATTTTAAGCTTTTAAACTAGCTGCTGTAAATCTAAAATGAATCAAGATTCAGCAGCTGCATGGCCGATTTCTCGCCTCAAATATTTTCAGAAACAGATTTCGGTGGACTGTTTAGGTGAAATAAGAGAGTTTCCGAACAAGCTGCCTTGTTTTTCCAGTTTGAAAACCGGAGACAGAAACCAAAGCCCAGCATGCGGTGCGTTCACCAATCAGGTACAGCCTTCGGTCCATGGCAGATGAAAGTAACTAGGCTGCAAACCATCCTGTGCTAATACAAAACTACCGTAATTTATAGGAGACAGTATAGTAAATTATCTGGGGCAACCAGCAGGACCCTGACCTTCGACACAGTTTTCCTTGCTAGGACAAGTGGCAGGGGAGGAAATGGAGGAAAGGCATAAAGCAGGCCACTGGTTCGCCAAGGTGTCCAATCCCAATGTCACCTCAGATCCCACCAATGAATACTACAGAGAACAATGAGTGGCCTCTTGGGAAGCAAAGAGGTCCACCAAGCTTCCCCGAAGTGAGACCAAATGGCCTGCCTAATGTCCAGGTGAAGGCGCTACACCCTAACCGCACCCGGACCCACTGGCAGCCCCTGACAGATGGACGGCCCTCAGAGACACTTTGGGCTCAAAAGATTTGGTACTTAACTGATGATTTCAACCTGTCTCAGAGGATAGATAATACTCAGCAGTCTCGAGGAGGCAAAAGACAATGTGCCGGACATGCAGCCATATTTACAGCTGGTGACGTGTCTGCCGGTCGTGGCGGCAGCTCACCCTCTTGGCGAGGCTGAACCATACGACGGCATATAGACTGAGATGAAATAGAACCTCAGCTGATAGCAGGGGAAGGCAATAATAATAAATAATAATCAGTCCCTCCAAGCATAGTGTAAATCCGTTCATAACGTTTTGAGAATTGGAGCTAGCTGAGGTTCAGGAGCAGGGCCACGCCTCAGCTCCACCTCTTCCGGCCTTAACCTATATATGCCCACCTGCCCTGCACCCGTTCGCCTTGTTCATATCCGAGAAGAAGCTGCCATCCATGGTCAACCGCTACAAACTGTGCTAACTGAAAACCTAACATAATTGAATAAATGTTAAAATCACTTTCTGTTGATGGTGTGGTCCTTGCTCGTGAAATCCTGATAACAGAGGGAATGGGGTGAAAACAAAACCTTGTCCAACTCTGCTGGCAGAGGAAACCAGGAAGGAGAAGAATTTGCCTCTCTCTATCTCTATGTCTCTCTATTTCAATTCAGTTCAATTCAATTCAATTCAATTCAAAGGGGCTTTACTGACATGGGAAACATACGTTTACATTGCCAAAGCAAGAGAAAATAAAAAACAAAAAAAGTACAATAAGTAAAGATAAACTAGAATAAAGAGTATGTCTCTCTCTGCGGCTCTCTGCTGCCCCCCTGTGGTTTCAGGATCCTGTATCGACTCAGTTTGGCTCCATCCATGTTACAGTTATATCAACATGCTTCTTTACATTCTCACACACACACACACACACGGAAATTTTGCATGTGAACATATTTATTATCATATGATTGGCTGGAAGCTAAACAGCCTTGAGCCTTTACTTTGATTGGCTGTTGTCATAGTAACCCTGGTTCTTATTACAGGTGATTCTACAGTGTATTTACACATTCAGTGAAAGAGAGAGGAACTCTGGGTAAAATCAGTGTACTACAGAGCTAGTATAGAGTATAAAACAAGATGGCAGCAAACAGCAGGTTGTTATGGTAACAGCTGAGATGGTTGACCGTCCTGAAACAAATAATTGTGGGATTCCTATCATGTGGTTAGTGTAGGGGTCAGAGGTCAGAAGTCCTGGAACAGGGCAGTGTAGAGGGGTTCAGGGGTCAGAAGTCAAGGATGTGACCAGAACACAGCAGTCCTAATCTCAGGCTCAAACTGTTTATTTTTAAAGTCAGGGTCAGGGGTCATAGGTCAGAGGTCTTGGAAGAATGCGGTACTGATTGTGGGCTCCATCTGTTTATTTTTGGGGTCAGGAATCAGTAATCAGGGGTCAGAGGTCGGGATCAGGGGTCCTGGAACAGTGCGGTATAGAAGTCGGGTTCGGACCGGCAGCTTCGGTAGCGCAGGACAATGTCACTGATCTTATGTTTCCGTCTGACGTGGGGCGGGGGGGCGGAGTCACTCTCCAACCGTCTCCTACGGCAACCGTTGATCACCATCTCTCTGACCAGGAAACCTGGAGAGAGAGAAGGAGAGAGAGAGAGCGACACAGAGAGAAAGAGAGAGAGAGAGAGAGAGAGAAAGCCGTGTGTTATTGTTAGGATAGTAAGACAGAGAGTAAGACAGACAGGTAGTCAGACAGACAGGCATACCCAGAGACCTCCTGCTGACCACGGTTCCGTCGACCAATGGGACGACTAGGCTGAACTTGCTGCTGGCGTTACCATGGAAACGGATCCGGAAGAGACCGGTTCTCAGCGGGTGAATGAAGATCAGCTGAACATCTGAGACACTGACAGGTAGAGGTTAGAGAGAGACAGACAGGTTGACAGACAGGTTAGAGAGAGACAGACAGGTTGACAGGCAGGTTAGAGAGAGACAGACAGGTTGACAGACAGGTTTGAGAGAGACAGACAGGTTGACAGACAGGTTAGAGACAGACAGGTTGACAGGCAGGTTAGAGAGAGACAGGTTGACAGGCAGGTTAGAGAGAGACAGACAGGTTGACAGGCAGGTTAGAGAGAGACAGACAGGTTGACAGACAGGTTAGAGAGAGACAGACAGGCATGCAGTGGATATCAAAAGTCAACACAGCTTTTCAAATCTTTTAGTTTTTATTGCTTTGAGGCCTAAAATGAAAATCCATTAAATCTGGACTGACAGGAGTGATAATCTCCATCTTTAACAAGACTAAGAGTCTGACTTTAACTGCTGGGAATCCAACTCTGGTCTGCAGTCTGACTCCCTGCAGGTCACATGACCCGGAGAGTGGAGGACAGACCAACTGACCGACCAACCGACCGACCGACCGACCGACCGACCGACCGACCGACCGACCGACTGACCAACCCAAATTCCATTTCATTATTTTGTCTTTAAGCTATGAATACATTACTGAATTTAGAAATTGAAAGTTTTAAAAAGGCATTTACAGTTTTCACACCAACTTACACAACGCAACAAAGAAACCTTCCCTGAATCATCGTTGTAATTGATCAGATTTCAGGAAGGCTTTGGAATGCAGCGCTGCATGTTTCGGCCCACAGAAGAAGAACTGGTGAGCGCCAAAACTGCCAGAACAGAAAAATGATAATTTGGTGCTCTAACACATAGAATCATTTTCAAGTTGATTTTTCCTACTCCAACCAGCAGGATGGAGCTGCTGTTCCCACTGCTGCTGTCCACAAGAAGTCAGGTGAAACTCACGTCTGAGTTATGAGCACAAAGCTTTTCTGAGCCAGGAATCTGATTAGTTCAACCTCAACACAATTAGAATATATATAATATACAATCATAACCCCCAGTTCTAAGTGTTGTGCACACTGACACAACAACAGTGTTTCTGTTTCCATTTCAAACACATTATCGGGAATGAGAAGCCTTTCGTTTTTCCTTGAGTTTGCTGTTTGCTGTGGTTGGCTGAATCCAAATGAAGTGAAACAAGCTTGATCTAATGGGTTTTAATTTGATGTCCACTGTAAGTGTGTGTGTATGTGTGTGTATGTGTGTGTGTGTGTGTGTGTGTGTGTGTGTGTGTGTGTAGTGTGTGTGTGTAGTGTGTGTTTTACCATCTGGATGTCTCTACTCCAGTACTTGTCTCTGACAGCAGCTCAGACACAGGGAAGTTCTCTGAAACACACACACACACACACACACACACACACACACACACACACACACACACATACACACACACACACACACACACACACACACATACACACAGACTTGGAGAAATCTGTTCTTATTGAGTAGAGTTGATCACAACAGAAAAAGTAGTTCAGTTTAATTAGATGATTAAATCTTTTATTATTGTGTGGGGCAGCTGCAGCAGCAAATAATAATAATAATAATAATACATCAAAGACGAAAAGGATATAAATAAGAAATGGGCGTTATATAATCATACACAACAAAATTATATAAAAAAAAATACAATATAACAATTTGAGTTATATGAGAGCACGAGAAAGACAATATGTGGAAAATTACAGTATGTATACAGGGTGTGAAAAAATGTGCTCATATTCAAATGAATAATGCTTCTACAGGAGAACAGAAATACAGAATGTAGAACCAAACACCTTCCAGATGTAAAGTCATGTAGAACTTTTAGAAGCTACAGCAGCTAAATCACAGAAGACAGAAGAGGGAACAGATCAGAATGAGGCACTTTGAGCAGAAATCTTCCAGTCTGTGTGGCATAGATCTATGTGGCATAGATCTGTGTGTAGCAGTCTGTGTGGCATAGATCTATGTGGCATAGATCTGTGTAGCAGTCTGTGTGGCATAGATCTATGTGGCATAGATCTGTGTAGCAGTCTGTGTGGCATAGATCTGTGTGACATAGATCTGTGTGTAGCAGTCTGTGTGACGTAGATCTGTGTGACGTAGATCTGTGTGTAGCAGTCTGTGTGGCATAGATCTGTGTAGCAGTCTGTGTGGCATAGATCTATGTGGCATAGATCTGTGTGTAGCAGTCTGTGTGACATAGATCTGTGTAGCAGTCTGTGTGGCATAGATCTATGTGGCGTAGATCTGTGTGTAGCAGTCTGTGTGACGTAGATCTGTGTGACGTAGATCTGTGTGTAGCAGTCTGTGTGGCATAGATCTGTGTAGCAGTCTGTGTGGCATAGATCTGTGTGGCGTAGATCTGTGTGTAGCAGTCTGTGTGGCGTAGATCTGTGTGTAGCAGTCTGTGTGGCATAGATCTGTGTGACGTAGATCTGTGTGTAGCAGTCTGTGTGTAGCAGTCTGTGTGACGTAGATCTGTGTGGCGTAGATCTGTGTGTAGCAGTCTGTGTGACGTAGATCTGTGTGTAGCAGTCTGTGTGACGTAGATCTGTGTGGCGTAGATCTGTGTGTAGCAGTCTGTGTGACGTAGATCTGTGTGTAGCAGTCTGTGTGACGTAGATCTGTGTGGCATAGATCTGTGTGTAGCAGTCTGTGTGGTGTAGATCTGTGTGGCGTAGATCTGTGTGTAGCAGTCTGTGTGACGTAGATCTGTGTGGCGTAGATCTGTGTGTAGCAGTCTGTGTGACGTAGATCTGTGTGTAGCAGTCTGTGTGATGTAGATCTGTGTGACGTAGATCTAACTTCATGTCTCTGTTTCATGAAGCATCTCACAGTAGACGCGGCAGAAAAAGAATAACAAAAGCGTTGGTGCAGTCAGACATATTATCATCAGTAGGGAAGAGGGGAGAGGTGGGCAGTAAAAGTAGTACTACTAGTTAGTTGAAATATATGTAGTACTAGTTAGTTGAAATATATGTAGTACTAGTTAGTTGAAATACTTGTAGTAATAGTTACCTATATCATCAAAGCGTTCCACCCAGACTATCAGGAGTTTGGTTTCAGGGCCAAAGAACGAGACAGAAGAACCAGCTGGCTTCCTGCCTTCACCTGGTGGACTCTGGACAGACAGACAGACAGCTCAGAGAGAGAGAGAGACAGACAGACAGACAGACAGACAGACAGACAGCTCAGAGAGAGAGAGACAGACAGACAGACAGACAGACAGACAGCTCAGAGAGAGAGAGAGACAGACAGACAGACAGACAGCTCAGAGAGAGAGACAGACAGACAGCTCAGAGAGAGAGACAGACAGACAGACAGACAGACAGACAGCTCAGAGAGAGAGACAGACAGACAGCTCAGAGAGAGAGAGACAGACAGACAGACAGACAGACAGACAGACAGCTCAGAGAGAGAGAGACAGACAGACAGACAGACAGACAGACAGCTCAGAGAGAGAGACAGACAGACAGACAGACAGACAGACAGACAGACAGCTCAGAGAGAGAGACAGACAGACAGACAGACAGACAGACAGCTCAGAGAGAGAGACAGACAGACAGCTCAGAGAGAGAGAGACAGACAGACAGACAGACAGACAGACAGACAGCTCAGAGAGAGAGACAGACAGACAGCTCAGAGAGAGAGACAGACAGACAGACAGCTCAGAGAGAGAGACAGACAGACAGACAGCTCAGAGAGAGAGACAGACTGTCTGTCTATCTGTTGACTGATACACCAACAGACCGACAGGTAGTTGAAAGCTGGAAAGTTGTTGCTAGGTAACAGCAGGTCATGGTTAGGGGTTTGTATTAGTCTGGTTCCAGACTCCTGACTCCACCCACTCTTCAGATTTGGTCGAGTGATTCAGAGTCTGGTGTCTCTCTGTTCAACGGTGATTTCTCAATCGGAAAAACGATCGGGCCAATCAGAGCCTTTGTGGGTGGGACTAAAGTTTGAACCGTTCCTGCAACAGTTTTTCATTGGCGTTTCAGCAGAATAATATTTGTTGAAATCATTACTTCACCAACAGATTGTCTTTGCAAAGACAATATTTCTGTCAAAAACGACCGACGTTCTTGGTGAAGTTAGTAAATCCACCCAGAATCATTGAGCCTGAAGTGACGTCAGAGCGGCCGATACGTTGGTCACTAGTGATCGGTTCAGATACGTCGGTCACTAGTGATTTCAGATACGTCGGTCACTAGCGATCAGTTCAGATACGTCGGTCTCTAGCGATCGGTTCAGATACGTCAGTCTCTAGTGATCGGTTCAGATACGTCAGTCTCTAGTGATTGGTTCAGATATGTCGGTCACTAGTGATTTCAGATATGTTGTCACTAGCGATCGGTTCAGATACGTCAGTCTCTAGTGATCGATTCAGATACGCCGGTCACTAGCAATCGGTTCAGATACGTTGGTCACTAGTGATCGGTTCAGATACGTCAGTCTCTAGTGATCGGTTCAGATACGTTGGCCACTAGTGATCAGTTCAGATACGTTGGTCACTAGTGATTTCAGATACGTTGGTCACTAGTGATCGGTTCAGATACGTTGGTCACTAGTGATTTCAGATACGTTGTCACTAGTGATCGGTTCAGATACGTCGGTCACTAGCGATCGGTTCAGATACATCGGTCATTAGTGATTTCAGATACGTTGTCACTAGTGATCTGTTCAAATACATCGGTCACCAGTGATTGGTTCGGGGAAAATCAACCCCCCCAACACAAAACGGCTAACGAGGAAGAAAATTTCAGCTGAATGATGGAGTGGAACCAGATAGACGTTCAGTCTGAACATCAGGATAGGTTTGTATGGGGTTTAAGGGTATATGTGTTAAGCAGGGTGGGAACTGAATGTTGGTTAGGAAGTGGAGCCAAGAGAGGTGAAGCCAGTCAACCTGGACAGAATAAACTGTCTGTATATCTGTTTCAGGAGGCGCCAAGGAAGAGCCTGAAGTCGCAGTGACAAAAGTGTGATGAAGTGCCATCTCAAAAAGCTGGTGAATATTGACTGTTGGATTTACAAGGATCGGACAAAATAACATCAAAAACCACGTGAAAAATAACTTTACCTTTCAAGTAACTAAACCACAAATACAAAGGCAACACAGGTAAATCTTATTAAGTTGAATGACAATTAGCAGTATGTCAGCTTTTAAAGTGGTCTGACAATCATTTCTTTTATACTGTACGTATGTGTACTTGTTTTCAAAATGCGCTTTATAAATAAGGATTTACTTATTTACTTATTTAACAGGGGTACCTAGAGGCCGAATAGTCAGAACAGGTGGACAAAAGTAAGTGGTCTGATGAGACACAGTGATAAAGAAATTCAAGAGTGGTTTCGTGAACACTGGTCCGCATTAGAGAGAGACAGAAGAGACGGGAACGACGAGGTTCCGACGGTCCGAGGCCAGAATCGAACGCAGGACGTCACAGGCACATGCCATGTGCCCTCGCCAACTGTGCCACCAGGACACCCCATCCATCCATTTTCCTGCTGCTTACCTGGCTCAGGGTCGCCATGGCAACAGGGCGAGCAGAGCAGGCCAGATGTCCTTTTCCCCAGAAACTTCCTCAAGGAGATGTAGTCCCTCCAGAGTGTCCCGGGTTTGTCCCTGGTCTCCTCAGTGGGTTAGGGAGGTACCGGCTCCTCCCAAAGTACAGGAGCGGTGACTCGATTCTGAGGTGCTCCTTCATTTCATCCACTTGTATCCATGATGTCACTCTTTCAGTCCCCACCCCGAGCGTGAGGGTCGGGATGAGGATTGATCTGTAGAGAGCTTTGTTTTGCGATTCACTCTCTCTTTACCACCACAGACTGACACTGCAGCTGCTGCACCTGAACGCCAGTCCATCTCATCAAACTTTTTACCTTCACTCATGAATAAGACCGCAGATGATCAGCCTTCACCTGAATGGGACAGGCCATTATTTTCTGGGAGAGAACCATGGCCTCAGAATTGGAGGTTCTGACTCTTATCCTGACTGTATCACACTCAGCTGAAAACCACTCCAGACCTCAGCTGCACCTTGACATCCTGTCCATAAATATCATGGAGAGGGGAGTATATCACATAATATATCACAGGAATATCACAGGGAGGAGTCTGGCCCACCTGAACGAGCTTCACCTAATGCAAAGGATGTAAAAATGGCTCTCAGCAGCGGCCACTGCACCTCCCACAGGATACCCTGGGTCACATGGTTGTAGGCTTTTTCCAAATCCACAAAACATATGTAGACAGGATTAGCAAACTCCCCTGCCCCCTCAGTTAGCTGTATGAGGGTGAAAAGCTGCTCCACTTTTCCGAGGCCAGGATGACATCAGCAGAGTTGAGACAGATTCTCCAGCCACCTCACTCATATGAATTCTAACTTTAGCGATAGTTGTGCACTCCTGAGCAATAGTTCAGCTGGTTGTAACGTTAGATCTATCTTGTATGACTAGCTCTAGATATAGTTTGTCTCCCATATGATAAGACAACGCAGTGAGCTCTGTGATTGGAGGACTTTGATGGCTCAATTCTCCCTGGGATGAGTAGTTTCTTTACCTTCTAACACCCAGATGTACACAGTCTTGTACCTTCGCCTTTTTTCACATCTATGCTAGTTTTTTCAACACAGCAGCCATTCATTTGAACTAATGGCTCATTGTGTAGCGGTTCAGGTCATTCAACGTTTGGGTTTGGGTTTTTGCTTCTGGAGCCGAGAAATAGTCACACCCATGTCTTCACGTCTCAACTCTATTGTTTTCCTGAATAATGTGGCTCAGTCATGGACTCTCCTTTCCAGCATCTTGGCACAGGCTTTCCCAGGGAGGCTGAGCAGTGTGGGGACCAGTCTGCCAATCCAAAGACATTGTTGCTGAAATCATGCAATATTGAAGACACGTCAACCGACAATATGCAGAGCCTTCAGCATTTCAGGAGGGATCTCATCTCTTGGAGCCACTAAGGATTTTTCTCACCATCTCAGCGATCTCTGCCAAAGAGGGGCTCAGACCCTCCAGAAACTTCCAGCTCCGCCTCCTGAACAGATTTAGTAGTTCCTTAAAGTTCCCTGGATTGAGTTCAGTGTTTCTTCACCCTACTGAGAGCAGCCAGGCAACATTTGACATCAAATGTGCCACAAAGTTTGTTGTTACAGGTGGATGCTGAGTCTATTCAGGATCAAACTAAATAAACAAACAAAATAAATGAATTCCCACCGGCTATGCAAGAGAACTGTGTGCGAGAGTTTATTTTAAATAAAAGTTTGTTTGGCATCTCAGTCATATGGCATCTAGTATATGTCCTTTTAAAGATAGAACGGCAAAACCCAAAACCTGTAGCCCTGGCTAAATGAACACATGTGAGTACTATGGAAAGAATGGAGGAAGGTCGAACACAAATGGAAAACCAGTAAGTGGAGTATTTCTCTGATAAAGTGGAGAACATTAGATTCTCCTCCCCGGGTGTGTTGTGTCCATCTCTCCGGGCTGAACGCTGTCTTTTCCCTTGAGACCCTAGCAGACATTGTTTCACACATGAAATCCTCATCTTGCTCCTTAGACATTATCCTGTTTATCTCTTTCTTTAAACAGGCTTTTGTCCAACCTCTCCTGAAAAAATCTATCTCTAAATCTCCAAACTGCCATTTTGCTATACTTTATTTATAACGCACCTTTTAAAACCAAGGTTACAAAGTGCCTAACTAACTTGCCTACTAACCCTAACTGGCTCTTACAGTCTTACTTACCTGACTCCCTGCTGCTGTTCCCACCTGGACGTGAATTACGACTGCTGCCCTTGTTTCTGTGGATTTAGCGCTGATCTGAGAGAGAGACCCTAGCCCGAGACCGCTGAGCCACCAGGACGCACACGAATAGTGTGAAAAATAGTGAATAGTGGAAAAATGTATGAACAAACTTTAAGTCTATGTGAAGTTACACTACAGACATCAACAGTTTGGGAGATGAGAAAAATGGGATTAAAAAGTAAATTAATGTAAAATAATGATAAATTCACCATTTATTAAGGACGGTTATTATAAAGTGTAACTGACATTTGATATAAGGCGGAGCCCGAGGACTTGCCACATCAGTGTCATCTTTTAAATCTCTTCTCAGGGTGAAGGGGAAGTTTAAAGGTACTCACCCTGGGAGGGGGGGCAGGATCCAGGTTCAGATTTGACTGACTCAGCTGATTGGGTGGGAGCTTGTTTGGAGGCTCCGCCTCCTCAAAACTCTCTGACCACTCAGCTACAGGAAGGGAGGAGCATCAACATTAAGAAATGTGTCAGGCGGCAGAGTCAGGGGGAGGGGCTTCTTTAAAGGACGGACCAATAAAAGACTTTTCAGGAAGTGGAAGTATGACGTCATAAGGAGAGCGGTTGACCAATCAACGAACACTCAGTCAGTCTCTCTCTTCTCGCTCGTCTTCTTCCACCATGTTTTTTCTTCATCATATAAAAACATCTTGGAAGAAGACAGGAAGAGAGAGAGAGAGAGAGAGAGAGAGAGAGCGAGAGAGACAGAGAGAGAGAGAGAGAGAGAGACAGGGGAGAGAGAGAGAGAGAGAGACAGAGAGAGAGAGAGAGAGAGAGACAGGGGAGAGAGAGAGAGAGAGAGACAGAGAGAGAGAGAGAGAGAGAGACAGGGGAGAGAGAGAGAGAGACAGAGAGACAGAGAGAGACAGAGACAGAGAGAGAGAGAGAGAGACAGAGAGACAGAGAGACAGAGACAGAGAGAGAGAGAGAGAGAGAGAGAGACAGAGAGAGAGAGAGAGAGAGAGACAGAGAGACAGAGAGAGACAGAGACAGAGAGAGAGAGAGAGAGAGACAGAGACAGAGAGAGAGAGAGAGAGAGAGAGAGAGACAGAGAGAGAGAGAGAGAGAGACAGAGAGAGAGAGACACTAACCGTTAGAAGAGGAGAGCGAGGGAACGACGAAGGCGATCTCTGTCAGAGCATCGGCGAAGTACAGGACGAACCTCTCTCCGTTGAACACGCCCCCTCCACTGTCGCCCAGGGCAACAGAGGCTTCTGAGGGACAGAACCAGGACCAATCAGTTTCCAGAGAGACTGTGACATCATAATGGCAGGTGAGGTGAAAGGTCTATAAATTTACCGTGCCCGAGCAGTCATGTTTCCATGACAACAGTAAAGAAGACCGGCGACCATGTGACCAACGACCCTCTGCTGATCAAAGGGCTTTTAGTGTAAACGTCATTATAATGACACTTCAACACGGAGGGGCGGGGCTTAGCAGGTTCCCACCAAACCAGTTCATGCTGCATTCAGGTCATATGGAAAAGCTGGGAGAAATGAGCTTCCTATTAAAAAACACTGTTCACCTTTCAACTGGAAATACAACTACAAATCCTGACATCACCAACAAGAAAATACCTGGAGTCAGATGGGGAATATTTATTTCATATATATATATATATATATATATATACATACATATATATATATACCCTTTATATATATACATATATATATATATATATATATATATAAGTTTATATAATATATATATATATATATACATACATATATATATATACCCTTTATATATATACATATATATATATATATATATATATATATACATTATATAAACTTTCGGGGACAATATGGATTCACCCCGACCGTTGCAGATCCTCCATGTGAACAAGATAACTTTTGTATGAAGTTTTGATGATAATTATTAATAAAATAGTTCATTTGTTATTGAGTTAATTTATTATTGAGTGTTAAAAAAATAGTTACAGTACATACCCTTTATGTCCCCTTTATGATATAATCCCTAGAGGATTATATCCATTCATTTTGTTGTGTTTAGGAGTAATAATTAGATAATTAACTGGTTAACTTTATTAATTTGTGATATAAAAATAGTTACGGACAAACACAGGAATCTCTGTTAACCTTAAATAGAGAAGAAAACGGGTCTGAGAATAAAACCTCTTTTTACATTCTGATGAAGGCTTTTACCGGTCGAAACATAATTTATTTTATTAGTCAGCAGACTAACTTTCTAACCCTGAAATCTATAAATAGAGACTGACAGCATGGCTAGTCAGTTAGCTGGACTGTCAGTAACAGACAGCTGTGTAGATCTGCTGTCTGTGAGCAGAGCGCTAACCACTGCTAACACATTCTGATAGCAGCTAGCTAGCACCATGTTTAGGTTTGTTTGAAGCCATTTAAGCTACAACATTCAAATATTTTCAGCTAAAGTTGAACGTCGGCTGGGCAATAAATCAAAATGTATTAAATCTAAATTATTAAATAAATCTAAATTAACGATAAAAAGCGAATACTAATTAAAATCTGTCACAAAATGAAACATATTATTGAATATTATTTACAAACAGTTTATATTACCAAGCATCAGTACAACCAACGTCAATCAAATTATTTAACATGATTTTGCACGTCAGTAGATCCCTAACCCTAAATATCAATATCAAAATAATTATATTAATATCGCCCAGCTGTAGTTGAATGGAATCTCTCTGGAGCGGTTTGTCGACCAATCAGAGCCGAGAACACTGACCTGGCCTCCCGCTGAGGTAGCTGTTGTTATTGTCATCGTTGTTGCTGTTGTTGTCGTTGTTGCTGTTGCTGTCATTGTTGTTGTCGTTGTTGACGTTGTTGCTGTTGCCGGTGTTGTGATTGACGGCCCAGCTGGTGCGGACGCTGCCCGTCCAACCAGGATGTCGACCGACTTCCACCAACCAGCCAAGAGACAGCAGGAAGTCCAGGAAGAGAGGCTGAACACTGGAGCTGCAGTCCACATTCCTCAGGATCTACACAGACAGACAGGTGAGAGAGACAGACAGACAGACAGACAGGTTAGAGAGACAGACAGACAGGTTAGAGAGACAGACAGACAGACAGACAGACAGGTTAGAGAGACAGACAGACAGGTTATACAGACAGACAGACAGACAGACAGACAGGTGGACAGTAACCTCAGCAGCTGTCTTCTGCCCAGCTCTCATGTAGAAGACGAAGGCGGTGTCGCAGGTTCTGGACGGCAGCCGGTCCAAACTGCTCAGATCTTCACTGAAACCTGGAAGAGACGAGTCCAACACTACCAGCTGGGCAGGGACACAGCTGAGACCTGGTTCCTACAGGCAGACAGACAGACAGACAGACAGACAGACAGACAGACAGACAGACAGGTTAGAGAGACAGACAGACAGACAGACAGACAGACAGACAGACAGACAGACAGACAGACAGACAGCTGTGTGACAACTGGTAGCTGGTTCATAAACACAAAATACAAAATGCTGCCGCCAGAATATTAACCAGAACTACAAAATTTGATCACATGACACCCTGACCTCCCTTCATTGGCTCCCAATTCAAGCCAGGTCAGACTTTAAAGCTGCACTAAGCGATTTTCCGACCACTAGAGGGTGACAGAAACCGCAACACATTTGTAAATAAAGCACAGTAAAGCTGCTGGACTACAGAGGCCCTTAAGGACAAACTTAGGAAAGCCCCATGGATAAAGGCTAACAGCTAAGCTAACCGTACCTACAGAGAAGTGTCAGTTACCAGTCTCACTTTGACTGATCTTTCTCCTGCTGAAGGTCACATGACCCACAATGACAAGTGAAGAGGCAGGTAGCAAGTTTACTAGTTTAACAAGTTCACTAGTTTATCAAATTCACTCGTTTAACAAGTTCACTAGTTTAACAAGTTTACAAGTTTAACAAGTTTACTAGTTTAACAAGTTCACTAGGTTAACAAGTTTACTCGCTCGCTTCATTGATTCCTCCATTGCAAGTTTTTTTCAGGAATGGGAGGGGGAGAGCGCCGCTTTTAAACAGCGAGGGAGGAGATGAGCTAGTTTAAAAAAAATGAAAAACTGCTGAATGGAGCGGGAGGAGCTTCGTTCAGGAGCACAATTTGACAACAAGCTTTAGAAAAGAGGTGAAAACACATACTCATTTCACCTAGGACGATTTACACTGTCCTTCCTCTTTCACACCTCTCAATATCCTCTTTTGAATTCCATGCTGTTTCTGTATCTCTACCTATCAAGCTCCACATTGCGGTGATCTACCGCCCCCCATCTCATCCTCCACCTCCCACTCAACATCCACTCACACTGTCACCACTAACCCAACCTGAAAACTCTCTCACCTGCCTCGCTCTCTTCTGCTGTCCTGTCCTCGCTTCCTCAGCTGAGCAGTTTTCTCTCCTGTCCACTGAGGAGGCCTCTACTACTCTCTCTCCTTCTCTACTCTTCTCTCCTCTCTTTCCTCCTCTAGTCCTCTCTCCTCTCTCTCCCCCTCCTCTCCTCTCTCTCCATCATCCGGACACTAACAGTTCTATTCCCTATGCCAAACCTCTCTCCCCACCTCTGTCTCTGGTCTTCCTTCCTTCTCTCCTCTCTCCAGAAGATGTCCTCACACTCCTCAGGTCTAACAGAGCCTCCACCTGCCCCTCCATCCTCTCCCTTCCACTCTTCTCCAAACCATCTGGACCGACATCACTCCCTTCCTCACTGCCCTTATCAATTCTTCCCTGTCTTCAGGTCTTGTTCCCGATGCTCTACAGACTGCCAGAGTCAAGAGATCTCTTCTCTCCTTTCTATCCAAAACCCTGGAGTGAGCAGTTTCCAATCAACTCTGTCTCTCTCTCTCTCTCTCTCTCTCTCTCTCCTTGTCTCTCTCTATCTATCTCTCTCTCTCACTCTCCCTCCCTGTCTCTCTCTCTCTCTCTCTCTCTCTCTCTCTCTCTCACACTTCAATCCAGTTTCCAGGCTTCTCTCTCTACCAGTCTGCTCTCCTTGCTGTCAGGAGTCTCCACTCTGCCAGGTCTCATGGAGAGGATCTCTGTCCAGACCATGTACACTTAACACCGGAGTTCCTCAGGGTTCAGTCTTGGGGCCCCTGCTGTTCCCTCTGTACACTAAATCCCTCGGTCATGTGATCTCCTCTCACGGCTTTTATCTCTGCTCTGCTGATGACACTCAGCTCTGCCTCTCCTCCCCCTCAGAAACACAAACTGATGGAGCGTCTCCGCATGTCTTAAAGACATCTGTGCTTGGATGTCTGTTCTCCACCTCAAGCTCCATCTTGACAAGGTTTGACTACTGTTTGACTACTCTCTCTCTTTATAGTATCATAACACTCTTCTTCTGTTCTCTCTCTTTATAGTATCATATGTAGCGATACCAGGAGACATTTGCAGAAAGCCCACAACCTTTCTGTTGCTTTCTTGAATCAACACCAAATGGCCTATCACAACAAGTGGCCATAAAGGTGTCGAATTGACACAGTCCATGGCTCAAGGAGTTGAGTCTATGCCAGCCAGAGATGTCTCCACCGGACAGCTCAGGAAATTAACGACAGGATACCAACCCGGCGAAGAGCTTTGAAACCCTCACACATTCCACAATTAACGACCTTTATCTTTCAGCCATCAGGAGGAGAAGGACTCAAGAACTCAGGAATACTAATGAACTATACAATCACACATCCATACTTCGCACACATCTGAATATAGGGAATCACCCTTCTTTCTTCATTTGGAGTACCAGACGGTTCTGGTTAATCAGAAGGGACAGTCACCATTGGGTGAGAACGGGAATACACACCGTGTCAATATGAAGGAACCAATGACTGCTGTTGACACTATCCAGAGTCTCATCACTACCCCCTCTCTGAATCAGGACAGTCATAAATCTCTTCCCTTTTCACATTCCTTTAAAACCTACTTTCAACTAAATTTTCTCAATGTCTTTAATGAAACTATTTTGTAGTTTGAAGTATACTAGATGTATTAACTATAGGCCCATATATATGTTGAAGATGTTCAATAGCTAAAGTTACATGCATAGACCATGATGTGTTAAATGATTGAAGTGTATCAGATATTCGTCCAGAGACACTCTCCTATTTCCATGGTCCTACACTGCCACCTTGTGGTCATTTATAGCAACGACATGTCAGTATAAAATGTCAGTGCGTCCGAATGTATTAAATGATTAAATAGTTTTTTTTTATATTGATCACGCAGTTAGAAACACAAGTTACATATATGAGTTAACTTGGTGAAGACTTTATAGCCACAGATTGTATCAGGAAGGTTTATTTGATGTCCTTATATTGATGTGCTAGCTATATAAGTTTGAATGTAAGTTGACAGGTTTTTATTATTTCGATCAATTGACAACAGTAATTGGTGGAGATGTAAAATACCGACGTATTATTTTAAAAGAAATCTTTATTAAGATCACTTAGTAAGATCCCAAAATAAAATAGACTAGAGGAATGATTCCTCTTGCATTCCTTTCCCCCCTCCCTCTCGGTTCGGGGTGAAATCTTCTCAAACAAAGAAATTAATTAGTAAACAGAAAAGGAGTGCGAAGTGTGATTTGCATGGCAAACCACGCCTGAGAATTCAAAGAGCTATAAAATGTTCTTATCTGGGTTTTCAGACAGTTCAACATTCCGCCCTCGCCAAGAAACCTGCTGAAGCCAAGACCAACAATTTAGCTACAATTCGACTTTAGCTGAAACTTAGAGTTTGAACCTGGAGTTAGAGACGTCTTCTCCAGATGAACTTAAGAATCGCTACAAGAAGTTTGAACCTCGTGTCTAATAGTTAAGAAGTTATCAACATCGCCAGTGTTCCACATGCAGAGAGGCCTGTTGTCTACAGCTGTGAAAAGCCGGTAGCGCTGCTTGCCTCGACGTGACGATAACACATCAGAGACCAGCTGTTCCAGCGTCTGCCGTTGCCAGGTAACCGGCCACGCCGAGTCCGTCTCTCCGAGCTCAGCGGGACCAGACAACCCGACCCGGCAGGACCTCCCAACTGAACAAAGTAGGTTCTGATTATCCACGTCTTTACTGCTGAGAGTTGATGCAAAAGTTTAGATTCAAATTACTTAAATAGATCAGGAAAAGTTAGGCTGTTATAGTCTAGTTGCCCCATAGCTTTCCGCCTCGTTTCTCTGGTTGATTGATCCATACATACCTCCATTTACTGCTGCCAATTTTTATTCCCACATTTCATTATCATTTCCCTTTCATTCTTATTTTGTTTCATTGCATTTCATGTCTATTTTTAGTCTATAGTTTCCGTGCTTCATTCTGGTGATCAATATACGTGCCTTACATTGCTTATCTCATTGAATTTGTTATGCTTGAATAGTTAAATAAATATTCCCATTTATTACAGAGAAGTTGTTATGTGTTTCCTTACTTGCAGAGTAAAGTAATCCCTGTATTGATCTTTAGACTGATGACTGATTAGTACAAGTAAAGGTCCTTCATCTAGGAAGGTGGTGCCCCTTACCAGTGTAAATTGATATTTTTTATCAAAGTTTCATATTTTCATACCTTTACTAAATTCTAGATTTGATAATTTCGACTCTACACGCTACACATAACACTCTTCTTGTATTCTCTCTCTTTATAGTATCATAAGGGCCGATTCACATGCAGCGCTCTAAAACACTTGGAAAACGCGAGGGGCGCTGCTTGCATCCTTTTCTCAAGTGCGCTTGGACGGTTGCACTATGGGTGCGCCTGGCACTGCCAAGCAACCAAAGCCAACCAGGACTTCACACAAAGTTTGACATAAGATATAAGACACTTTATTGTCATTGTAGTCATACAACGAAGTTTGACAGCACTCATAAAAAAGCAGCATGGGTAAAAAGGATGAAGTAAAAACTGTACAAAACAAATAGTTAAATAGTGAATAATAAAATATTTTAAAATTTCATAGTGTAATAATAACAATAATAATAATAATAATAATACTGTAAAGTGCAGAGAGGTAGCTTGAAAGTGCTAGATAGTCCATAGCAGCAGTGGGAGAAGGCTGTTTAAAAACAGTCTTTAGCAGCCTTGTGGGTTAGGGGGAGGTGGGGCGGTGGTGGTTGGCAGGGGGGTGAGGGATTGCCCCGTACCGCTTGCCAGACGATAAGGGGACAAACAGACAGTGACCAGGGTGGGTTGTGTCCATGATAATACTGCTAGCCTTCTTCTTCAGTCGGCTAGCATAAACGGTGTCCAGGTTTCGGAGCTTGGTTCTGATAATGCGCTGGGCCGCTTTTACCACGCGGCGTAAGTCCCTCCGATCCGCGGCCGTGCAGCTGGCGTACCATACAGTCGCACAGTGGGAGAGGATGCTCTCCATGGAGCTGTGGTAAAAGTTGACCAGGAGTTGTAGAGGAAGTTGGGCCTGTTTCAGCTTCCTGAGGAAAAACAGCCTCTATTGGGCTTGTTAGTAGTTATCTAAAATAATGGCTTACCATCGCAGTAAAACTGTCGTAGTAGCTTTACTTCTTGATCTACATATGGAGCTCTTGTATTTTTGATGCATTCATGGCAAGAATTTTTTCTTGCCATGAATGCATCAAAAATACAAGAGTACGGAAATATCACGTAGATCCTCGACCTTCGTTTGGATGGTGAGTGATTCAAGGCTTATTTCAGGCTTTCGGGCTGTGTGACATGCGGTGCGCTTGCGATGTTCCAAAAAGTTGAGATATTTTTATCTCAGTGTGCTGTGGTTGCGGTTGAGAAAAAGGTGCGTCGCAACCGCATCGTTCTTGTGTTTCAAACATTGAAAATAATGGATTTGAGCACGCAAAGACGTGGCATGTGAACCGGTCCTAACACTCCTCTTCTGTTCTTTCTCTTTATAGTATTGCAGCAACCCTGTTTAAATATGTGATGTGATTATGTTTACTGTCAGTTATGCCAGTTATGGGAGATGTTTATTAGCGAGTTTGTATCTCTCACCTGCTGTCTGCTAATCACCTGTGTTAGGGTGTGGAGTGTTCCTGTTGGTTAGAGGCAGGGAGAGGCGGGTCAAGGAAGTAGGTTTTGGGGTCTTGTTGTTGTTGTTGAGTCTCTCTCTCTGCGGCGGAAAAAGCTAGGTTGTCTGGGAGAGCTTTTGTACGGCGTGGTTGCGGCCGACAGTAGCCAAAGTTTAGCCAAATAAATGCACTGAATTGCAAGATAATAATTTCTCCTGATTATTCGACGTATTGGTCCTTGACGGGACGCTACAGTGTCATAACTCTCCTCTTCTGTTCTCTCTCTTTATAGTATCATAACTCTCCTCTTCTGTTCTCTCTCTTTATAGTATCATAACACTCCTTCTCTATTATCTCCTCCAGGGGCGTCGTAGTGGGGGGAAAACTGGGACTGACTACCCAGGGCCCCAATGCAGGGAGGGCCCTCAAAAAGCCTGGAATGAAAAGTTTGTTTTTGTTTGCAATTTTTTATTTCTAAGTAATTAGTGTCATAACTAAATTAAAATTGGCTGAATAAATCGGTTGAGAGACTGAACTTTGTAACAAAAAAAAAAATAGTGGCTCTCTGAGGCCCCTCTCACCCCTTACAAAAGGCGCAAAATGGTTTAGTCCGCCCCTGCACTAGGATTCGTCTCTAAACGCAGCTAATCGAGCCGAGTGACTGCTGATGCTGGAGCACCAATATGCACTGTGATAGTCATGTCTTTCCCCAAGAAAGGGGAATCAGGGTACCAAAAAAGAAAAGAAAGAAAGGAAAAAGAAAGAAAGCAAACTGAGGGAAAACAACTGCTAACTAATTTCTTTCAAAAGAAAGGTGAGCACAACTAACACAGTTTAAGAATGGTTTAAGCTAATATCAGCAGTTGTTTAGATTGAAGGCAGTCAGCCAGGAATCTAGCTTGGAGCATATTTGCATTGTATAACATAAATTAATCAGTATCATAAATGAATCCGCATCATAGCTACAATGTCATATGACATTATATCTATCAACATTACCTAGCACAGCTTAACATCATGAAACACATGGCCCTCAGTTTCAGAAACAGCCACCGAGAGTGGAGCAGCGGCAGCTCCCTCATCTGTTACCGAGCAGGTGAGACAAGGTGAGCTCATGAAGTGGAGCGAAAAGTTATTACAGGCAATCATTTGACATTGAGGTGTCGCGGACCTCGCGGTAAAGACAGTTCAACTTTGGAGCAATATTTAGCCCTTACCCAGTAAGCTAGCATGACATGTTTGGTATCAACAGATTAATTCTCAAGATTCATATGATACCACTGGCTTTGCGCTAGCTTAAAAGCTGAACCAACGGCCTTCAAAAGACAGTAATGTTAATGCCAGATGATCCACCATCATTTTCAGAGGGTTAAAAGTAGGCCAAGTAAACCAAGAACTGAGGAGGAGAATAATTCCAATTTTAAGATCATGGTGATCAATGAGGCAGAGTCTAATTAAAATATAACCTATGGTTCTATTTTTCACTTTTAGATGGTTAAATTATGTTAGAAATAGGCCTACCAGTAGGCTGCAGTTTAATTTTTGTGGTGAGATTTCAAACTGTGCAGACTTAAGCACATATCACAGATTATTATTACTTGTTTAAATGTGGTATGAACAGTTCATTAGTGACTACCCTAATAACCACTACAGATTCATGTGTACAGTTGTTGGCTCAATTATTTGTAAAAAAAAAAATGTCAAAAGATGCATGAGAGACATGGATCAACAGAGGAAGGGGGCCCACAGAGACTGCTTATGTATAGGGCCCAGAATTTTGTGCTACACCCCTGGTCTCCTCCTCTTTACTCTTTACCCTCTTTACCTTCAGTGCCTCTGGAGACAGGAGGCCAAAGTGTGAGAGGAAGAGTCTTGTGGTCTGGAAGTCCTGGACCGGAGCAGGAGGTCTGCAGTCTGCAGGTCGGACCAGCCGGCTGCTCCTCTCCAGCTTCTCCTCGAACTCCACCTGCCTCTTCATCACTCCTTCCAGACGCTGCAGCTTCTCCTCCACCTGATGGAGGAGGAGCCGATGTTTACCCCCACTAACATCTACCAATATTTAATCTGTCGACTGCTAACCTGGTGACATAATCCAGTCATTTATTACCTTACATTGACTACTAACCTTCTGTTTTGACATGGTATATTCCACACTTCCAAAATAAATCCAACTGGTCTTATGTATTTTACTAACATCCAGCTAGCCTTATCTATTCTGCCAAAATCTATCCTTGTATATCCAACCAGCCTTATCTTCTCTAGTAATATCTATATGAATGAATGAATGAATTTTTAATTTTCGTGTCATACCATATAAATGGCCTATCCCACATGGGATAACATGACACACAATCACAACAACATATAAAACACAGACTTCCAGGTCACTCAACATAACAGCACAAACTAAGACAGCTGATATAATACAAAGCAACTAATTATACAACATGACATTTTCTGAGTGTCCATGCTTTATCTAAATATTCCACAAAAGCAAATGTTTCCACCTCACACTATTTTTTCATGATTTCCGAGTCTTCCATCGATAAATAATCCAGATTTTCTCTGTTGCTCTTATTAAACAATTTTAAATTTCATTTAACCAACATAAAGACATGTTCATCAGTGCCAACATAACGTCCCGTTTCCAAATGTAAAGACAATATTCCAGACCTGATCTGGAGCATAGGGATCTCTTCCTCCTGGGCAGATTATATTTCACATAGTTTTCAGTACTGAACTCATTTTTAATCAAACCATAAGTCCTGAGTTTTGGTTTACTCCATATCTCCATAGCCCATTTATCTTTAAACTGCTGAGAAACAGCATCTTTAATCATAATAGTGTTAACTCTTTCCTTCAGGCTGTACGTTTCTTCACAGCCTGCTCTCTGAAATAAGGTGTGATGCTCTGCCCAGTGCTGCCCATCTGTATGTCCCACATGAGAAGCCCTCTACAGTCTGTCATCACTCATGTTCAATAGTCTAATGTCCTGCAATGGCTTCCTGTGGCAAACTCCCAAAATATATCTGATGGCTCTGTTATGAACCTGTTCGCATCCATGAGCTTCATAACCCCAAACCCCAGCAGCCAGTCCGACACAGGGCAGACAGGCTTGATAGAGCTCGTGTAAGTGGAATAACTCATAATCTTCTATAGTTTTTGTCTTGCCTAGATAACTGCCCCTAAAGCCCTACCAGCTGATTCATAGAGCAACACAGTCCTTTTAACAAAGTTCATGTGTCCATCAAGGTAGAAACCAAGGTATTTATAAGAACTTGTATCAATCAAATGTTTATCCCCAAAACTAAATTGAAACTTAGTTATGGGCTGTGATGGAGATCTAAAATGCATTATTTGGGACTTCTTATCATTTATTGCATGCATTTTGCACTGGTTTTTAATATTTGTATACTTCAATGTCTAGTGTATGTTATGTGTTAGTGTTGTGTGTTTGTATTTTGTGCGGATTGTATATTTGTATGTTTTGAATTGTAACCTGCCAAGGGACTGCAGATGAAAATGAGCTCTAAGCTAAATCTGGTACAATACATCAAATGGTAACATTTACTAAATAAAGAATATTGAGAGTCGCCACTTTTTAGATCATTAATTAGCAACTTATATATCCATCCAGTTTTATAGTAATATCTATACTTATAAATCCAGCTTGTCTTATCTATACTTCAGCTAGTGTTATTGTAGTAAAATCTACACTTATATCTAGACAGTTTCTTACCTCCTTAGTAACTATCTCATGCAGATCTGGGATGCTCAGATCCGCTTTAACAAAAGGAATCTTGTCGACGTTGTCAGGAAATGGTTGATGTTTGACACTAAACCGTATCCCAGCATCCTCCTGGGCAACAGGACGGCATTCTGGGACAAAGACTTGCTGCAGGACGATGGAGAGAGGGAGAAGGGTTTGATCCATTCTGTCTTCATAAGGTTTCAACAGAAAACACTGATCTGATGTTTCCCTCTAAAACAGATCTATTGGAATGAATGAACAACTGAATTTACTACTATAGTAATGAAGTAAAGTACTATAGTAAAGTACTGTTACTAAACTAAAGTCCTGAATACAGACAACTCAGTTCAAACTGTCCTCATACAGCAGTTTGGTTTGTTACCGGAAACCATGAAGCAAACTGTAACAATAACAACAGATAAAATCAATCCCACTGGCAGAGAGTCTTCTCTTCAGTACCATATAAGTATGTGTGTGTGTGTGTGTGTGTGTGTGTGTGTGTGTGTGTGTGTCACCTGACTGGCTGCTCTCCCCTCTCTGTCCTGCTGGTGGAGCTGCAGACTCCAGACGTTTCTCCCAGACAAACCTCTGATCAGCAGGGTGAGAGACGGACAGGGGGCTGCACACACACACACACACACACACATATTAATACTAACCATTCATGTCTGACAACAATCCAATTCCAATGAGTTGCCATGGTGACTGTTGATTGACAGCTGTGTGGTAACTAGGTAACAGGCTCTCTCCAACACAACACACACAGAACAGAGTAAAATAGAAAGGAGCAGAGTAGACCAGGAAAATAGAGTAGAAGACAAGGAAGTAGAGTAGAATATAAGAAAAGAGAAGAAAGAGGAGTAGAAGAGAAGAAAGGAGAGAAGAATGAACTAGAGGCGACTAAGTCTGAACAGACTAACTGAACCTCGGTTAGGATTAGCAGAACCCGTCCTGAACACAAAGTTAAACACAACAAGTTAAGTTTTGGTCCCATGTTTCATGAGCTGAAATAAAAGATTCCAATTTGTTTACATCCAAGTGTCTTTAAGATGATCTGTCCACCTGACAGGTAACAGCATGCTCAGTAAACAGGTGAGCCGGGTGCTGAAGGTAAGAAAATAAAACACTAAGCCTCAGATGTCTGTTGATTAGAGGAAAGTCCAGCTGAATGTTGATTTGTCGACCATAAGAAACCTTTAACTTCATTTGAACCAGCCTCACACCGGCCCAGGTTCTACATCCAGACACATGATGAAGAAGTTCTGCTCAAACATTCAAATCAGTGTTCCTGGACGGTCAGAGCAGCGGCCATTTTGATGTGAACCGTTGTACTAGCTTCTGTATAAAGTGACTTACAGCAAGTCACTGAGCTGAGAGGTTTTACAGCAAGAACCAGAACAGTGGAAACTGACATTCAGCTGAATGAAGTTTCCCTCTGCCTCCAGCAGGTGGAGCAGCTCCACCTGCTGGAGGCAGAGGGAAACTTATCAGTCGGTCAACAGGTTTGACATCTGGACAGTTAGAAGTGTTTATAGTTGAGTTAATCTGTTTCAGCTGATGTCCGTTAGCTGTTTGAAATTAGCGAATGCTTACTTTTCTTCTCCACTAAAGGTAGGCTAAGCTATGTTAGTTTATAGCATTTAAGGAGCTATATTAAGTTGATGATGCTTACCAGCTGGTTTGCTAACATGCTAATGTTGACTAGAAGAGCTAGAGAGAGAAGTACAGTCTGCCATCCCAGCAACACTTCTTCCTGCCTTCGTCACTTCCGGTGACTTGTTTGATCGTGTTGCTTGAATGAGAGAGCCGTTTGCTGTCTGCTGTATTGAAAAAGTTTGTAAAAGTTTCTGAGAAAGAATTTCTGTTTAATAATCGTCCAGTTGATTTTCGATTCCACGACGCGGTTAGCCTGAGTTGCTGGGACCGCAACTTTATATCCTGGGATCTTGTTTGGTGCTGCTAGCTAGCATCACTGCTTCAAGCTAGGCAGGCTAACAGCTTGTACGCAGACCACGACGCGGTTAGCCCCTGAGGCTAGGACCGCGGACTTGTCCCGGGCTGCTGGCTATTTATACAAAACTCTGCTGCTTGTTGTTGATTACATCTGCCCTGCTACCTGTCCTGGCTGGAACTACGTGGTGCAGCGTTAACCCACGCAACCATGACACCCAAACCGAAAGGAGAGGACTGCGTCAGTCTATCACAGGTGCGAGATCTTTTAAAGCAACAACAAGATGTCTACATGCAGTTGCTAACGCAGCAAGAAAGCAACTTCAAGGGCTTCCTCCAAATCTTGGTCGATTCCACTAACAAAAGAATGGACGATATGATTAAAGAGGACCAGGACCTAAAGATCAGTTTGCAGTTCTCCCAAAAGGAAGTGGAAGACCTGAAAGAGACTTGCAAGGAGTTGACTATAAAGTGCAAAGACGCACGCACAGACATCAATACTGTGTGTGAATCAGTCTTATCAATGAATGAGAAAGCAGACTACCTAGAGGGTCAATCCAAACGGAATAATATAATTGTAGATGGCATTCCTGAGTCCCCCCGTGAGAGCTGGGAGGAATCCGAGGACAAGGTCCGAGAGATGCTCGCTGTAAAGCTACAGATGGATGAAAAGAGGATCGAGGTGGAGCCTGCCCACAGGACGGGAACCAACTCAGGTGACAGACCCAGGCAGATAGTGGTGAAATTCCTACGATTCAAGGACAAGATGGCAGTTCTGGAAAGAGGCCATAAACTGAAAGGAACTAACATCTTCCTCAACGAGGACTATACTGAGGCCGTACGCAAGAGGCGAAAAGAACTCATCCCGGCCATGAAAGCTGAAAGAGGTAAAGCGAACATTGCGTACATCCGATACAACAGACTCATTGTCCACCCTCCTTCCCAAAAGACTGAGAGAGTGGAAAGAGCCAAGCCTATGGGTTCGTAACTCTGCACACGCACGCACACACACACACACACGCTTTTGCTCTGTTTGTTCTTTTCTATATCGTGTGTATTTGATCAATTTTGCTTTTTGCTGTGTTTGGTTTTTTTTCTATATCATGTCTGTATCTGATAAACGTCCCAGGAAAGGGCTAAAAATAGCCCATGTTAATATATGTAGCCTAAGAAATAAGGTTCAGGATATTAATAACTTGCTAACATCAGACAACATTCATATTCTGGCCATCTCAGAGACCCACTTAGATGACTCATTTGATGATGCTACAGTGGCAATACAGGGATATAACATTTATAGAAGGGACAGGGATACCTATGGGGGAGGAGTTGCAATATACATTCAAAGCCACATTCCTGTTAAGCTCAGAGAGGACTTAATGTCAAGTGCTGTTGAAGTGTTGTGGTTGCAGGTTCACCTGCCTCATTTAAAGCCTTTGCTGCTGGGATGCTGTTATAGGCCACCAAGTTCTGACAGTCAGTATCTAGATAATTTGTGTGAAATGCTTGATAGAGTATATGATGTGAATAGAGAGATTTATTTCCTGGGAGACCTGAACATAAATTTTCTTTCATCAGGCTGTCCGCTGAAAAAGAAACTTCTCACTGTAACCAATGCTTGTAATCTGGTTCAGGTCATTAATCAACCTACCAGGGTGTTCACTAACAGTACAGGAATCATATCATCCACGTGCATTGATCACATTTACACTAACGCTGGAGAACTTTGCTCCAAAGCTATATCTGTTCCCATTGGATTTAGCGATCATAATCTGGTAGCTATATCCAGGAAAGCCAAAGTTCCAAAGGCTGGGCCTAAAATAGTGTTTAAGAGATCATACAAGGGATTTTGCTGTGACTCGTATGTGGATGATGTTAAAAATATTTGTTGGTCTGAAGTGAGTAAAGAGAGGGTTTTATGGTGTACCCACTGGGATCACTTGGACTGGGAAAAGAAGAAGCCAAAGTCAAGAGAAGACTTGTGGCAAATCCTGCAAGAGGTTTGGAAGAATTTACCACTTGACTTGAAAACACAAAAGTTGACCAAAGTGAATTGTTTCAGTTTTGCTTTCTCAGGGAGGCCACACAAAATACTGAGTTGTTTTAAAAACACAAAGGGTTTTTGTTACTTCTCTCTGTATTGATGTTTCTTTGTGCTTACTTCAATGTTATATAGTGTTTTTTTCAAACAAGTAAACACTTACTGCTCAGGTAAATAGCATTAATTTGAATTTTTCAGAGCGGCCTAAGACTTCTCTACAGTACTGGATGTAGATGTAAATATATTTATATATATTTAGGTTAGGATTAGTGATACTGACTCTGTTCGTTGCCCAGCGGTTGCTCCAGCATGGCCAGGATCACAGAGTTGTCCAGAACAAAGTATCTAAACTTCCTCCTACTGTTGTCACTCAAACTGGTGCAACCAAACAGAGTGTCTTCATTCAGCAGGCTGCATGGGGAGGCGGGGCCACTGGGCGAAGGGAACGCCCCCAAAACCTGCATAATACTGAGTGAGAGATACACAGACAGACAGACAGACAGGTGATTTAATATTTAATAAGGTAGCAACTCCCTCAGAGCCTGAACCCGAGATCAGCTTTGGAATGCAAAGTAAATCTGATTGACTCAAAGATAGAGACTAAACAAACTAAACCTGCAGCTACATCTCTCTCCCTTCATAATGTTAATAAACAGTTGACAGCGGTTTAGCAAAAGAACTGACAGACTGAGCAAAAATGAAGATAACATTGCATGGGCAAAGAAACATTACACAGCCAGTAAGATGGTGGATATTGTAGTACAGTTGTAAAGTAATGTGAGACTTAGAACGAGAGTTAGTGAGAACGAGACTTACAGATAAAGCAGACAATGTAGAGTGAAAGACATGGAATGACATTCCTCAAAGTTAGTAATAAAGCAAGTAAAATAGAGGAGATCTACTTATTTAATGGACAAAACAACATTTATGGTGTAGAGAGATGACAGCGAAATGGCAAAGAGAATCCGGTGTTGTGCCGGTTAGCATCACGCCATGTCACAAGGAGAGCAACAAACTGCGGCAGGAGTCTTCGCTCAACTGTCTCCGCCGATCCAACACTCACCAGATCTTTATACCGAATACAAAATTTGGATGTAATCACCAGCCAGCGGAAACCAGAACGCTACCGATGCTTATTGCATCGGTGCTCCATCCAAGAGAATTTTCACCAATCTTCCTGGAGAGAAAAGTGTTGTGAAGCCCCAGGCAGAGAGACAGCTTCACTGTTTCAGAGACAACAGAGAGACAGCTTCACTGTGTTTCAGAGACAACAGAGAGACAGCTTCACTGTTTCAGAGACAACAGAGAGACAGCTCCACTGTGTTTCAGAGACAACAGAGAGACAGCTTCACTGTTTCAGAGACAACAGAGAGACAGCTTCACTGTTTCAGAGACAACAGAGAGACAGCTTCACT
Organism: Centroberyx gerrardi; assembly: GCF_048128805.1. Taxonomy (NCBI): domain Eukaryota; kingdom Metazoa; phylum Chordata; class Actinopteri; order Beryciformes; family Berycidae; genus Centroberyx; species Centroberyx gerrardi. The sequence continues at coordinate 37,044,883 of NC_136001.1, forward strand.
GTTTCAGGGACAACAGAGAGACAGCTTCACTGTTTCAGCGACAACAGAGAGACAGCTTCACTGTATTTCAGAGACAACAGAGAGACAGCTTCACTGTTTCAGGGACAACAGAGAGACAGCTCCACTGTATTTCAGAGACAACAGAGAGACAGCTCCACTGTGTTTCAGAGACAACAGAGAGACAGCTTCACTGTTTCAGGGACAACAGAGAGACAGCTCCACTGTTTCAGAGACAACAGAGAGACAGCTCCAGTGTTTCAGAGACAACAGAGAGACAGCTTCACTGTTTCAGGGACAACAGAGAGACAGCTCCACTGTTTCAGAGACAACAGAGAGACAGCTTCACTGTTTCAGAGACAACAGAGAGACAGCTCCACTGTGTTTCAGAGACAACAGAGAGACAGCTTCACTGTTTCAGGGACAACAGAGAGACAGCTCCACTGTGTTTCAGAGACAACAGAGAGACAGCGTCACTGTTTCAGGGACAACAGAGAGACAGCTCCACTGTGTTTCAGGGACAACAGAGAGACAGCTTCACTGTTTCAGGGACAACAGAGAGACAGCTTCACTGTGTTTCAGGGACAACAGAGAGACAGCTTCACTGTGTTTCAGGGACAACAGAGAGACAGCTTCACTGTGTTTCAGGGACAACAGAGAGACAGCTTCACTGTGTTTCAGGGACAACAGAGAGACAGCTGGGCAGCTCAAGCTGAATCCAAAGCGCTTCCTGATAACAGCAATGGAGCTAAAGACAATCTGGTCAACTTCACCAAAAGTGCAGTTTGCAGAACTCTGTGCATCATGGTGGCTCAGGTGGCTCAGGTGCATCATATGTAATCGCAACTCCAGTTCACGAGTTCATGAGTTCCTTTGTCATGTGTCTCCCAGCTTTCCTGTCTCTCTCTCCTGTTAACTGTCCAATAAAGCAGATATGTAAAAAATAACCAATAACAAAATAAAATGATTGAAAATTGGCTGAGAAAGGGCCACTAAAGCAAATATAACAAATTAGATGAACCATAAAAAGAACGAAAACCACACAAACTGACATCCCTTTGTTAGAAATCCATAGCAAGGTTTTCAGACTGAATTACAATCATTAAAAATCAAAATCAAAGTCAGCTGCTTCCTAGAAGCCTTTTCACCAAAAAGACTATCTGGTCCATTTTAAAGGTTAACACCAACCTTACCCAGACTGGAAGTAGATTAAAGGTGCAGTCTGTGTTTTCCTCACCAGCTCAGTGTGGCTTCAGCAGCATCCTTCACCCTCATGGAGGCAGGGCTTTGTTCTTTGTCTGCTTTATACCTCACTTCCTGTTCCTGTCTGGACTTGCTTCCTGAAATACCGAGCTCCACGATCTCCAGCACCTCCATCAAACAGTCCTACACACACACACACACACACACACATACATACATCCACACATAAATCCCATGTAGTCTTAACAGTCTAGCTGCCCATGTATGTATTCAGTTCAACCTACACATTCTGCTTAATAGTTAGTTACTGGTCAGTAGTTAGTTACCTGGTCAGTAGTTAGTTACCTGGTCAGTAGTTAGTTACTAGTCAGTAGTTAGTTACCAGGTCAGTAGTTAGTTACCTGGTCAGTAATAAGTTACTACTCAGTAGCTAGTTACCTGGTCCATTGTTAGTTACTAGTCAGTAGTTAGTTACCTGGTCAATAGTTAGTTACCTGGCCAGTAGGTAGTTACCTGGTCAGTAGGTACCGTATTTCCTCTAATAGTGGCCTGTAGTCAATTAAAAGCCGGGTCTCCGATAATGGCCGGGGCCGTGGTCGACACAAACAAATAAAGGCTGGCCTCAAATACAGGCCGGGGGAAAAAACTAGGTCAAAACCTAGTACATGGCTGGACCGTGTCCGTCTCCTCTCTCCGCCGCTGCCTCTCCACCGTGCCTACGGCCCGCATTGATCCTCCCGATCCGAGCCCCGGACCCCCGCCAAAATCTCGGCCGGATCACCGGGAACACGTCGGCGCCCAGGTTCAGTTAGCTTCAGTTAGCTTCAGCTTACATGCAAACAATGGTGGATACCGGTAAACTCCTGGTGCCTGTTTGTAACTGTAGTTTGTAACTGTAGTTTGTAGTAACGTACAAGTGCCACAAGACGGCTCGGCCGGCGGAAGTCTCTGGAGCGTGCCGTCGTCGATTACCGTAATTATCGTAATGCATCGCAGTAACAAAAAAACGTCTACCTAACGTACCGTAACAGAAGCAGATCAGAAAACAAGGAGGCTTCGTACTAAAATATGAGCAAATATACTTATCAAACAGAGGGAATTAGAAATAAAGGCCTGTCTATAATATAAGCCTGCTTCCAATAAAGGCCTGGTACCCTCTGCAGTTGAGGTAAATAAAGGCCCGGGCCAATATTAGAGGAAATACGGTAGTTACCTAGTGGCTCAGCAGGGCAGGGTGCTGTGTTAACCAGACAGTCAGACAGTGGTTAGTGACCTGTCAGTAGTTAGTGACCTGGTCAGTAGTTAGTTACCTGTCGGTAGGTAGTTACCTGGTGGCTCAGCAGGGCAGGATGCTGTGTTAACCAGACAGTCGGACAGTGGTTAGTGACCTGTCAGTAGTTAGTGACCTGGTCAGTAGTTAGTGACCTGGTCAGTAGTTAGTTACCTGTCAGTAGGTAGTTACCTGGTCAGTAGTTAGTTACCTGGTCAGTGGTTAGTGACCTGTCAGTAGTTAGTTACCTGGTCAGTAGTTAGTGACCTGGTCAGTAGTTAGTTACCTGTCATTAGGTAGTTACCTGGTCAGTAGTTAGTGACCTGTCAGTAGGTAGTTACCTGTAGTTACCTGGTCAGTAGTTAGTAACCTGGTCAGTAGTTAGTAACCTGTCGGTAGGTAGTTACCTGGTCAGTAGTTAGTGACCTGGTCAGTAGTTAGTGACCTGTCGGTAGGTAGTTACCTGGTCAGTAGTTAGTTACCTGTCAGTAGGTAGTTACCTGGTCAGTAGTTAGTGACCTGGTCAGTAGTTAGTGACCTGTCGGTAGGTAGTTACCTGGTCAGTAGTTAGTTACCTGGTCAGTAGTTAGTTATCTGTCAGTAGGTAGTTACCTGGTCAGTAGTTAGTTACCTGGTCAGTAGTTAGTGACCTGGTCAGTAGTTAGTTACCTGTCAGTAGTTAGTGACCTGGTCAGTAGTTAGTGACCTGTCAGTAGGTAGTTACCTGGTCAGTAGTTAGTGACCTGGTCAGTAGTTAGTGACCTGTCGGTAGGTAGTTACCTGGTGGCTCAGCAGGGCAGGATGCTGTGTTAACCAGACAGTCAGACAGTGGAAAGCTGCTACGATCATGGAGTGAAGCTCTCTGGAGTGAAGAGGAGGAGGACGACTGCACTGGAACACGATATAACTACAGACTGAACTGACTGCTCTCCTCCTCTCTGACACTTCAATACTGACCTGAACCTGAGGGGGAGAGAGGAGGAGAGGATAGGAGAGGATAGGAGAGGAGAGGAGAGGAGAGGAGAGGAGAGGAGAGAGGAGAGGAGAGGAGGAGCGAGGAGGAGAGAGGAGAGGAGAGAAGAGAGGAGGAGAGGAGAGAAGAGAGGAGGAGAGGAGAGGAGAAGAGAGGAGAGGAGGAGAAGAGAGGAGGAGAGGAGAAAAGAGGAGAGGAGGAGCAAGGAGGAGAGAGGAGAGGAGAGAAGAGAGGAGGAGAGGAGAGAAGAGAGGAGGAGAAGAGAGGAGGAGAGGAGAGGAGAGGAGGAGCGAGGAGGAGAGAGGAGAGAGGAGAGGAGGAGAGGAGAGGAGAGGAGGAGAGGAGAGGAAGAGAGGAGAGGAGAGAGGAGAGGAGGAGCGAGGAGCGAGGAGGAGAGGAGACGTCACAACAGCCCTGTGTGTGTGTGTGTGTGTGTGTGTGTGTGTGTGTGTGTGTATGTATGTGCTGTGACGACCCTCCTGCTCTGCTTGCTGGTACTGTGATGTTTGTCTGTCCTGCAGGAGCCTGGTGGGCGGGGTCGTCATTGAGGCTGATAGAGCGCACCTGGGCCCGGTGTACGCCTTGGGCTTAAAAAGCCACCTGACCATCAGTTGCGCTCTCCCTCCTCACCTATGCACACCTTTTGTTCTGTTCTTTTGGTTTTATGTAGTTTGTGTTGTTTGTTTATCCAGTAGTTTTAGTTAATAAATCATTGTTTTAACTTTTACTTTGGCGTATGGCTCCCTCATTGTTACTTCCTTGAGCCGGGTTGTAACAGTGTGTGTGTGTGTACCTTGGCCAGTCCACTCAGCAGCTCCAGTGCCGACAGACAGACTGAAGAGTCTGTTCTCCACTGAGCCGTCAGCCGCTGAGTCAGCAGACAGACAAAACGAGTCAACAGGCCTCCTGCTGTGTCTGTATGGAGAGCTGGTTACCATGGCAACACACACACACACACACACACACACACACCTGCTGTTAGTGCTGTTAAGTTGTCATTAATCAAATTGATTTATAAAATGCTTTACAGGGCAACAAAGGACACAAATACAATTAAAATTAATTGGAAAAGTCTTGTAAGTAGACAAAGTTAAGTTAATAACATATATAATAAATAACGTGATGTTTGATTATTTGCCAACAGAAAATTACATAAATTGGACCAAGTCCTTCTATAGAATTTTGTTTCTCAGGTTATTCTGGTTTGTTCAAGTTGTGATAAGTTTTTGGACCGTAGCGAACTGGTTGTGATGACTCACCAGTGATTCAGTTTCAGTGGGGAAAGCTTACATACTTCACACTGACATGGTCCTGTCTTTATAGTTTTTATATGGAACCTCACACCAGTACAGTGTTGAAAACATCCAGCACTCAGCTTCATATTATAAAACTATAATGTAGTTAATGAAATCAGTAGGATTTGACAAATGTGTTCACAGCACAATGCAGTACTGGTTAAACTTAATAGAACTGTAGTGCATTTCATACAGGCTTCATTAAAGTGTATCACTGTGGTTTTACCTGTGTATCTACTCTGTACTTTACTGAAGCCATTCCAACTTATCAACCTATCCATACTATCCTCTGTCATACTGTACACCACCATATTAACTGTTGCCATAGTGACAGTCTTACTGTAGTCTCTCTGCAGGGCCTGAGCAGGACGTTCGCTGTCTGGGGTTTTGGGCTTCGCTCTGCTGCTGTGACTGGTTCCACTGGTTCCACTGGGTTGGGAATTTGTTCCCTGGAGAGGAGAGAAGGGGAGAGAAGTGACTGTTTTATCTTCAAAGAAAAAAAAACAACTTCCCTGATCCTCAACTGTACTGAAAACCATTTCAGTCTGCCAACTCACGTAAACAGATTTATTGAGAATGAATGCAATAGATACAGAGTTCAGTATGGCGTCTAGGCTCTGATCCTGTCACTCCCTGCAGCAGACAGCTCAGCGAGCCACAGAGAGCAGAGAGTAACGATAGGGAACTTCCCCCCCTGGAGGAAACCTATAAATCAGAGCCTCCAGGTGGATGCTGGGTGGAAGTGGGAATGATAAAACGATGTGGTGAGCAGCAGCAATAACTGAACAGCAGCGATCATCAGTCTGAGCAGTGTAGCAGCAGCATAGGCAAGCAAAACAGTGAGCAAGTAAATACACCGCCTTATTGAGAGGGGGCCGTTGGATATGAGTTGCATGAGTAGTGTGTGTATCACATGACTGCAGTGCAACTGCAGCGGAGTTGTCTGCCTGAACTAGCTTCGCAGGCTTCACTTCATTTCAGTCAGCCAACTCACATAAACAGATTTATTGAGAATGAATGCAATAGATACAGAGTTCAGTATGGCGTCTAGGCTCTGATCCTGTCACTCCCTGCAGCAGACAGCTCAGTGAACCAAACGAGAGCAGGGAATGACGATAGGGCCATGGAGAGATGGGTGAGTACGGGGCCGGCATTGCAAGTAATTCGCCATGGAAGAGAAGGGACAAAAGGCAGTGTTTGTTTTTGCAACAATTACTGGTGTGCCTTGGCAAGATATGTCCATTTTTGAATATTTCAAAAAGACCACACATGTGCTCTTCTAAAATCAAATCAGAAAAAGTGAGGTCATGCTGAGAATTGAAAGAGGAAGATCTGGTTCACCGCACTGTAGAAACCCATAGAAAGCCATGAGAAGGACATTTTATCTATATACTCAGAGAAACAGCCCTGCCTTAACCTAGAGACCATATTGCGCACCAGTGAAATAGTGAGGGGAAGTCTTTTATTGTTGCCTGAAGGTCCGTTGAGAAGCCAGCAGATCGAGGGGTTCCTGAGGAGACTCTGTGATGATAGGTCTGGACAGCGTAGGTGGAATTGAATCCCCGCTAGTGTGGCTTTAATTGAGTGTGTTTGTAGTTTGCAGGACTCAAAAGAAAAGACTATGAAGGCAGAGACTACAGGGATGTTTACTGGCAGAATGGAGAGTACTTCTAGCCAGACCTAATCTCATATAACTGGCGGCTGATTACAACAGGTTCTGCAGTGGCTCGGATTGATTTAGTCTAGCATCATTTGGGTGAATAGAGGGCACAGCAAGCTGAGTGGCCGGGCCCATGGCTTCGAACTCCTGAAATTTAAAACCAGAGAGAGCAGGGATGAATGAGGCTCGCAAAATGAAATTATTAATTATGTAAGTCCATGTTAGACGTCACATGAGACTGTTAATAATAGGCACTGAAGAGCGACCTTTATTAATGATCTCCACTGTTGCTACATTATATAGAATCCAACATAAAGATTCTGACAACTAATCAAAGACATCCAAAATGCTGCGACATCCAAAAGTTAATTTAACTGAAAAATAACACTTTGTCCACCATTAAAACTCCAAAGAGATACCACTGAGAGGGGTGGAGTGGCATTACTTTGAAGGCATCCGTTACGTCATTTTTCCTAACCACACATACTCCTGCTGCTTTGATCATTTGGATAGCATTATCTACTGAGGCACAAAAGAAGGAAAAGAAATCGAGTGGAATTAAGCTATTAATGCTTGGAACTGAACTATTGTGCGGAGCAGAAAGATCGATTATTAACTGTTTTTTCCCTGAATATTTCTGTGTTGCAACACCTATAGGACTAAAATTGAGAAGGGTGACTTGGAAAATGGGCCAATCATGTAACCTTTGCTAACGTCTTTTTTGAGAAGCTCGTCTACTACCTCAGGCTCTTTGAGGGTGGACTGCAAGTTCTGGCAGACGTGGTTAACTTTTGGGACCCAGCATAAACCTGCTAAGAACCCTTGGACCAGGCCAGTGAGAAGATAATGAACAAAACATCTGTTAGGGGCTTTGGAGAGAGCAGGAACATTCACTGGAGTCGATGGATGATGCATGTTTATTTTGCAGGACGGGACCTCCTGGGACACACAGAGCGTGGGTGGCTGTCTGTGCACCAGCTGCACAAAATTTACAGTTGGTAAATGTACAGACATTTTCATTGATATTGACACAGATTAGAGCCTTGTAGCCGGGAAAATATGGTACCTGTTTTTTGGGTTGCTGGCTAGCACTGCCCTGAACCGTGGGTCTAGTCTGAGGCTGAGGTTTTGAGGTGGACTGAGACAACTGTTGCAGTGCAGTTCTTGGACACAAGGAGGCAGTATGGGAGAAGGAGCCGCAGATGGTACATGACAAAGTCTTATGCCCAGAAAATATCTGCTAATCAGGGACAGACCAATCTAATTTTTGGTTGAATTTCTGGATGTACATGGCAGCCTTGGTAGAGAAAGGCTTGTGGTACTCGTTAGGATACACTTCGCAGATCGTGTCTCTGTAGACCCCGAAAGCTACAACAAATTCTGCGCAGATCAGAGATTTGAAGAGTCGAGGGTCACTATCTTTAAGGATCACTGAGAAGTCCCTGTAGTCTAGGAATCTCTTATCGGTGGATAATAAAATCTTCACCATATTAAAGTCATGTCCTGTCAAGGCAAGTGCATAAATGATTAATAAAACTTTTAATGCATGATTATTACTTGCATTCATTTGAATATAAATGTAAAATATTTTTTTAAATAATGCTTGAATGGACAGATACCTGCTAGAATTTCATTCCTTAGATTATCTGGGATAGCGGAAGCGGGAGACAGGAATCGAGATCCCATTGATGGAGTCCTGAGAGGAGTGATGTTGGCAGGCAAGCAGGTGGGTTGAGGAAGTGACGTCGACAGGTCGAAGGTCAAGCCGGAAGAACCCAGCATGCTTACAGCAACAGCGGTGGCGGCAGCAGCAGGGGAGTTCGCGATGTTCTCCAAAGCACTTATCCTGGTGTTCATGTTCCCGATGGCGGATTTAATGTCGATGAGGGTGGACAGGATGGACGTCTCAGTGGTGGAAGTGCTGGGCTCGGAAGGTTTAGCCTGTTGGGACTGGGACTGGCCAGTTGGCTGAGCGCTTCTTGGCTGGAGCTTTGCCTTTCACCAAAACTTGTGTGCTGTTGATCTTGGTGACGGCAATATCGGAGCCTTCATAATCCATGAAGAACTCAAAAAGCTCCTCATGGTTCAAGCCGGGTGGAGCAGAGATATTACGGGCATAAAGCGCTTACAATACACAAGTCATCGGCCAGTTGGCTAACTGTTTCCTAGCGAGGCGAGAGCTACGACGAGGACGCAGAACATTGGGTTCTTTCTCTGATCGAATGGCAGCAGATTGAGCTGAAGTCTTAGGGACGAGATCGACCTCTGCCCCCGAGGAGAAAGTCTCATGCTCCAAACCAGAGAGGGTGAGAGACATGGTGAGGGCAAGAGCCAGGGGGTAAGGAAAAACGTGCATGAGCTAATTCAAAAGCAAGCTAACAATGAAATGATGTGGTGCGCAGCAGCAATGACTGAGGAGCAGCGATCATTGTAGAGCCCAATAATGACTCTGCTCCCCCTGGTGTTACGGCCATGACCATCTCTTACAAATGGAAAATAATTCTTCAAATAGGTTGGAGCGTAGTTATGGATGATTCTGTGAACCATACACAGTCTGATTTGTGTGCCCCTTGCCTCGGCAGGAAGTTGTTGAAAACAACTCCTGCCTACATGAGCAGAACGACCCTAATTAGCTTATTTTGGGCTGTTTGTAATTTATTTTCCAAGAGGTTTGGTAAAGCACAGTACCATGACGTACTGGAAATGTCAAAGTGTGTCATACCCACACAGCATCACGAGTCCTGATCATCAGTGATAATGGTTCCCAGCTGCTTCAGGCTAGCCTGATCACTGATGGGTATTGCCTCCACCTGGGCTTGGGTCTATATAACTGTGTCTGCTCTTCATTCCAGTTGCTGAGTCTTGAGCAGTCTTTACGGAGAAGTTTCGCTGTCTTCATGTCAAGCTGTGGTTCAGCAAGATTCTAAGTTGTATAGAAGAGAGTTTGTTGTTTTTGCCTCTTAAGTTTTGTGAGGCTAGTTTAGTTGTAGAGCCTTGTTGGCTTTTTCCTCTGTTCATTTTGCCTGTTGAATAAAACTCCAGTCAACTGCTGTTCAGCCTGCCTGCTCATCTTCTCTGCACTTGAGTCCTATTACCAGTGTTACAAAGTGGCACTGCACAAGGTAAGAAGCCAAAACCTTTAGCATATCAATATCCATTAGATTTGCTTTTCTGGCCAATAATTTGGTGCAAGAATTAACCTTGCTCAAGACCTTCTGTGCCATAGACTCACCGTGTTCCACCGAGTTCTTTGCTGTTTCGAGGAGTTCCATTTAATTCAACCTTGATATCCCCAACTTTGCTAAGTTTTACTTTTGTCCCAAAAAGTATGGTTTCAGTCTTTCCTAGATGAAGGGAAAGCTTATTGTCTGTAAACCATGTATTCACATTACTAATTTCCAGACTCAATATGTTCTCTAGGACTTGTTTGTCTTTGTGTGAAACAAGAATGGCTGAATTGTCTGCATAGAGAAAGAGCCTGCAGGATGAACACACAGATCTTAAGTCATTGATGTACAGTAGGAACAGTAAGGGTCTTAACACACTGCCCTGTGGAACACCACATGTAATTGCCTTAGGAGATGAAAGGGTACCACTGACTTCCACTACCTGTTCTCTACCAGTTAAATAAGAACTGATCCAGTCAAGTGAATTGTTATCACGTCAAGTGGACTTCAATTTATTAGTAAGTGAGCAAGTAAGTAAGTGAGTGAGTGACCATGGTCGAGTGTCGACCTGTCTGGCCCTTTGTAGGTCCAATAACACCATTCCACACAGTCTGCTGTGGTCAATTTCCTTTCGAACATAATCAGTTAAATAAATATTGGATTGTGAATATCAGTAGATCTTAGTAGACTCACCTGCTGAGTTTGTCCAACAGCCTCCAACAGAGCAGAGTCCTGCACCAGGTTCAACATGGCCGCTGCAGGAAACAACACATACATACATTCAAGAAACATTATTAAAACCCATTATCCAATATGGCTCCTACAGAAATAAGGGGGCGCTGCTCAGGACCAGCAGCTGAGGGAAAGTGAGACTGAAGATTTTATTGAGCAGCGGCTCGGTCTCTGTGTGCGTCTCCTGGTACGAGGGATGAGGAGGAGATCAGAGCCCAAGGATTGGAGAGGAGTGTAAGAGTGGAGCAGGCTGGGTAGACAAGGTGAAGCAGGCTGGGTAGAGAGAGTGAAACAGGCTGGGTAGAGAGAGTGAAACAGGCTGGGTTGAGAGGGTGGAGCAGGCTGGGTAGACAAGGTGAAGCAGGCTGGGTAGAGAGAGTGAAACAGGCTGGGTAGAGAGAGTGAAACAGGCTGGGTAGAGAGGGTGAAACAGGCTGGGTAGAGAGGGTGGAGCAGGCTAGGTAGAGAGGGTGGAGCAGGCTAGGTAGAGAGGATGGAGTAGGCTGGGTAGAGAGGGCGGAGCAAACTGAGTAGAGAGGGCGGAGCCAAACCATGTAGTGTCTTAAAGATGAGGAGGAGGATCTGGAAGATGATTCTGAATTTTACAGTGATGTGATGGTTCAGTGTGAGGATCCTGGCAGCAGAGTTTTGAACATATTACAGACAGTAAAGGATCTGATAATAATATTAGTAGCACTAACCTAGTATCATCTGGGTATTGGTTGGGTCGGTCTCTGTCTGCAGAGCTCCAATCAGGATGTTGACGAGGCGGCGCTTCAGAGACAGGCAGCTGACCACTGTGACATCATCACCACTGAATTTCCCTTCTAATAACACCTAAATAAACACACAGATGATGATGATGGCTATTATCATGAATATTATTAACATTCTAGGCAGGAAGCTGTTGGCTGGAGAGTGACATCAATACCTGAGTGACATCACAACCTATTGAAAAGACATAAATGCTCAGGTCCCCACGGATCAACAAACAGGTGGGGTGGACCGAAAGAGAGCACAAATCACTTACTCTCTTAGCCGAGGTCAAGGCAAGCAGCAGTGCTGTCCTAATAGACAGCAGCTTGAGAGACAACTGACAAATGGGCTCAAAAGGTTCCTTCGACAGGCCTCCAGAACCAACGGCAACTCCCACTGGGGGGCAGTGGAACGCATCACAGACCGTTTGCTCAGAAAACATTTCAAGAGGGGATGGCCAAAAACGGACCTCTCACCAAACTCCTCATGACAAGAGGAGATTGCTGATGCATACACTTTAACCACATAGACCCTAGCCAAAATTCAGGAAAAAACGGTGGTTGGAAATTGACAAGGGGTGAGTAACTAAAATCTGCCGTTTTGAGAAAAATAACATCTTTGTCAAGTCTTTGGTGAAATATTAGGGCAAAAACATGAATTTTTGTCAGTGTGACTGTAAAACAGTCAAGTAAAAAAGTTTCCTGGGTCTAGTGGATGTTTTGTTGCTCGGATTGTGATGCGTTTGGTGTCGTTGGAAAGCGGGGAATCTCTAGTTTCAAGCATGTTGTTGTAGAGTGACGAGAATTTACCCCAGTGCCTTTGAATGCAACTGGCTCTTGTATTTACTAAGTTTATATTTTCACGACATTATTATTAAAACTCTTTGTAATCAGACATTCCTCACTACACCATTGGGTGTAGGTCCCTTCGGGTAGAATTAATAGTAGAATCCGCCAGTCCCCTCTCCAGCAGGTGCTGGAGAAAAGAGAGAATAGATCCAATTGAACAGTTCAGTGGATCAACGTCTCTCTGCGCACCACTTCTGAAAACCCAGCCATTTCTCTTTGTAGTTAGTGATGGTGGATTGCACTCACGTGCCCTGGATAGTCTGCACTACCTGCACAGACAAGCCAGCACGCATCAGTCTGTCCCTCTCAGGAACCAAACGTTGAGAGGCTGACCCAGAGTGGGCCTTGCGTTCCACAGAGTGCCCCAAAACTGAGGAACTGTCCAGGGGAGAGCTGCCAGCAGCTGTGCCATCTCTGTGTACCACGGCGCTGTCATGCGGTCCGGGGATACCAGGATGACAGACATCCCCTCCTGTTGTATCCTCAGCAAGGGAGAAATGAGATGGAGAGGAGGGAAGGCATAAAGCAGCCTTCCTGGCCATGGCTCGTGTGCGAAAGCGTCCACCCCCAGGCGTCCACCCCAAGGGGTGGATTGTCTCGGTGAAGCAGAGAAAACCATAGCGGACAGCGGGCGTTTTGCCTTGAGGCAAAAAGATCCACTACCTCCCTCCCGAAAACGGACCAAATCCGGCCCACTACGTCAGGGTGTAACCTCCCTTCGTCCGCCAGGGGCCCGCCCCTCAACATGATGGCGGCCCCTGCTTTCTCCAGGCCAGGGATGCGTAATGCCCTGAGAGAACGGAGGTTCTCCATGACCCACAACGACAAGCTCTCTGCAGCTCTCAAGGCGCAGATTGAACGCTGCCCTGTCTGTTGATATAAGCCACTGTGGTCCGATTGTTGGTCCTCACCAGTACATCTTTGCCCTGTAACAGGGGTGCAAAGGGTTGCAGGCCCAGCAACACCACCGTCAGCTCCAGTAGGTTGATGTGATGGTTTTCCCCTGGAGGCCACATGTTACCTACTGATCTCGCCAGGCAGCTCCCCCCCCCCATCCCGTCAGGGAGGCGTCTGTGAACACTGACACATAGGAGGTTAGTCTCTCTAAGGGTGTTCCTACTGTCAGTATCCGGGTGGCTCCCCAATAGTTCAAGTCCTTTTTGGCTATTGGGGAGACAGTCATCAGACGCCATTTGTGACGTCTTGGGTCCAAACGCAACCTGGCGAATCAAAAGACCCACAGCCCTCGACGGCGTAGCTGTTCAAGTGCTGTATCCACACACTTCGAAAAGGTACGGGGAGCTAGGGAATAGTTGAACGGAAGTCGAGTGTACTGATAGGCCATCCCTTGAAAAGCGTAACGCAAGAATTTCCTGTGTCTCTGAACCACCGGAAAACATGAAAGTAAGCATCCTTCAGGTCTATGGTTGTGAACCAATCACCTGGCTGAACCAACTCCAGCAGCTTCTTCATCGTCATCCCACGTCTGCTGCCCTTATATGCTTACTGGTGATGTTTACATATGCCAAATGCAAATTGTCAGGAACACGCTTTTATTTAAAAAGACAGTAGTGTAAGAAAATTTTCATTTAGAATATATAAAAGATAGAGGTAGAGGGATATGGTAGTGGTAGTCAACTATTTATATTAAGTCAGTCAAATTTTTCAAGTGGTCCAACTCTTCAATTAAGACAATGGTCTTATGCGCCAGCAGGTGGCCTTACTCTTTAAGGCATGGTTACAGGTATATATAGTTGTAGAACAAGGTAGAGGTGGGGCTACAAGTATATTTTGTTATATAATGATGTAGAGGGAAAGTTACAAATATATTGTATAATGATGTAGAGGGAGGGTTACAGGTATATATTATTGTATAAGTATGTAGAAGTAGGGCTACAGGTACAGTTTATATGATTGTCTAACAAGGTAGACAGAAGGTTACCTCTGATTGGACAGGTCCAAAGTAATGAGGAAGAGGCAAGAGTGACAGCAAGATGTGGATTGAAGCTCTCCTCAATTCTGTAGGATTCACAAAGCTCTTAAACCTGGACAGCTCCCTGGGAAAGAGACAGAGAGACGAAGAGACAGACAAAGAAATTATTTTAGCATTAAACTGAAAGCAGATTCTCCAGAGCTGATATGAAGTAGCAATAGCAGCAATAGTAGTTCAGTCAGGAACACTCTGGTCATATGGTTAAACCAGTAGTAGTGGTGCCGTCGTTGAGAGTGGCAGCCAGTCACAGCAGCTTTTATCTACTTTTTCGCAACTTTTTCTAATTTTCTGTCTACCTTTGCTACTTTTTTTGCTATTTTTTTGTACTACTTTGAATTATTTTGCACTACTCAACTTTTCAACATTCTAGCTCTATGTGTAGTGCTAGTAATTTATCTGCAAAGGTTTAGCTAGACAGCAGATGGACAGACAATGCTTGTCCTATCTTTGTGTAGGATGGAGCACCTCAGGCATTCCTTTGTGCCGGTGGCCATTGGACTGTTCAACAACATCAGCGACCCCGGTGCCAGCCAGTCATAACTCCTGACCCCCCCCCACACACACAGACACACACACACACACACACACACACCCTGCACAATAACTCAGACCTGGACTTGGACCCTAGCCCCTCAGAGCCCCCCCCTCCCCTTTCCTCATCCGCACTAATGACTGAACTCCTGATTATGTATATACACAGTAATATATACAAATACGCATTTATTATTAAAAGTATAAATAAAGTATTTCTGATTCTGATTATTATTAATATTATTATTTGCATTTTTGAACTGTCTCTATAGTCTCTATATTATGTATATTACCTCTATTGTTTCATCTCATTACCTCTGCTTTTTTATTATCTTATTGTACTTATTGTACTTGCTTTCCTTGGTACTGTTCTGCCAGTTGCTGCTGTGGCACCTGAATTTCCCCAAGGGGATTAATAAAGTGCTATCTTATCTTATCTTATCTTATTGTATGAATGGTTACACAGTTGTATTTGGTGGTACAGGTTCTGCTCCCCGTATGAATACAAGCAAGCAGAATGCTAAAGATTCAGTGGGGAGTTTCCCCCCCAGGGAAAACAGAACAGAACCCAGCAGACACACTGAGACATGGTATATACTTAATGCACAAGAGATGCCATCACAAGTATGATTAATAAGAAACCAGAACAGGAGGAGTCTGGGGTGGTGGAGGGAGAAAGCAGCACAACCAGTAACAGCATGTAGCAGGTAGGAGCAAGCAGTATAACCACATCGCAGAGAAGAATTAGGTGTTGGCAGCTTAAATGGACCAACATGGTAACTGGTAATTGTCTGGATCTGCTGACGGTCAGCTGACATGGTGCACATTACTTAGGTGTCCTACCTGCACTAACTCAAGCTTCATTAGCAGTACATACTGTATATCTACATATAAAAAATGCTGTTGTTTGTGCTTAATTTACTCAACTGGCCAGCTTGGTGAAATGACATTTCCCACACTATAACTAGGACCGATAAGGAACATCTAAAATGATATCCATACAAGGGTTGGCTGCAACATCTGTGGCATTTCAATTCACCAATATGTAATGCCTTTGTTGACGGATTCATAAAATGGGTGTTACTGAAAAAGAGCATGCATGCTCAGACAACCTACCCTGTATAAATAAAGGTTAAATAAAATAAAATAAAAATAAAATGAAGACAGCGCAGAATACTGAAGGGGGCACTCGCTAAGATAAAACCTAACCCAGTCTAAAACCGTCTCCTTAAGTTGCACCCAGTTGGAGAGATGGCCAATTAAAATAGAGTGGTCCACTCTCTCGAAAGCAGCAGAAAGGTCTAACAAAACTAAAATGGTGCAATCCCCATTGTCAGAGTTCAGTCAAATGTAATTGGAAGCTTTAAGCTGAGCAGTTTCAAAGCTATGATGGACTCAATGTTAGCTAAAATGACAAATAAATAAAATGGGTAAAACAGCTGGCATAACATCTAATGAAGGATCCCCCCCCCCCCCGCCCAAGAACAGGGGTTAGGGTTACAGACCATACAATCTTGAGAGGGAAATTTGGGCACAAATGCTAGATAACTTACTGACAAAGGACAAGAATCTTTTGCAAAGGAGAGGAGTCAGCAATTCCCTTAGGACCAGGGAAAATGATGGAATTAATAGTTTTAAAAAGGAATCTGGGATTGTTCTGATTCTCTGAAATGAGATGGGAAAATATTGTATTCTCACTTCTTTTCATGATGTCATGACAGAAAATAGGTCAGAGAATTCAGAAATAAAATTGTTATTGCATTTTGGAGGATGATAAATAAGTGCACAGAAGACAGAGGGATGGCTCAGAGTAGTGAAAGGGAGGATCCCCCCCCCACCCCCGACCTGAGGATCAAGGCTTATTTAGAAAGATAAAATTAGGGGGATATGCCTCGATGACACGGCTATCTGAGTCAACCTACATTTCCATTAAAAACATAAAATCAAGGCAGTTAGAAGAGATAAAATCATTACCAATAAAAGTCCTGCTGGACACAGATCTTACATTCCACATGTGTGTTCTACATGTGACGATACAGACAATGATTGGTCAGGAACAGGAGCAAGTACAGTCTGAACCACAACTAGATTGTCTAGTAGTACTAGTATTAGCAGTAGTAGTACTAGTATTAGCAGTAGTAGTAGTATTAGCAGTAGTAGTAGTAGTATCAGCAGTAGTAGTAGTATTAGCAGTAGTAGTACTAGTATTTGCGGTAGTAGTAGTATTAGCAGTAATAGTACTAGTATTAGCAGTGGTAGTACTAGTATTAGCAGTAGTAGTAGTATTACCAGTAGTAGTAGTAGTAGTATCAGCAGTAGTGGTATTATTAGCAGTAGTAGTAGTATTAGCAGTAGTAGTAGTAGTAGTATCAGCAGTGGTAGTACTAGTATTTGCGGTAGTAGCAGTATTAGCAGTAGTAGTAGTATTTGCAGTAGTAGTAGTATTTGCAGTAGTAGTACCTGTCAGGCAGTACGTTCTCCAGCGCTGAGACGAAGGAGGGAAGCAGAACATTGACTCCTTTCAGGTCACAGCAGAACAGAGAGGAGGAGTTGAGGAGGATGGAAGCCAGAACAGGACAGAACACCTCTGACATCTGGAGACCCTGCAGAAGAACCAGGTAGAACCTGAGGGAGGAGAGGACAGAAGGAGATAGGAGGAGAGAGAAGGAGAGAGGAGGACAGACAAGGAGAGAGGACAGAGGAGGAAAGGAGAGGAGAAAATGAAAGGATGAAAAGAGGAGAGAAAATACTCAGAGGGCCTATAAGTCATAAGATGTTTAAAAGACAGACAGGCAGACAGACCGCTATCTGGACATGTAGACAGACAGACAAGTAGACAGACAGGTAGTCAAGTAGACAGTTAGACAGGGAGACAGACAAACAGTAAAGGTGCGTACAGACCAAAACAGCCAACTGCTGGCTGTGACACATGAAAATCATGTATTTGGTGCTTATCCAGTCAGCAAACAACCTTGTTGGTGGGCGGACTTTAGAACTCTTCCCGGGTGCAGCACTCTACCTACATGTTATTTACTATTTATTATTAGTGATTATTATTATTATTGATGAAGGATTCGGAGGTGTATTTTCATCACTCTTGTTTTCAATTCACATGCATTTTCACCACGTATACCTTTGTGATTTAACTTTTGTTATCCTTCCACCCCTCACGTTCTAACTAGTGCATTGCAAACTGACACATTTTCCCGAGTACCCGAGAGATGTGGTTTACCGGCTCTGCCACTGATATTCTGCCATGCCTACGAGTCTTTATATGACTCTGAAGTTGTGCCATACAGCTCTGGGTACTGTGACACCAGCATGATGACGTCCTCCATTGACGCCATGATTGTTGTTATTGTCACACCAGTAGGACCTCCCCCCTGTGCTGATTGGCCAGCAGATGTGGTTCCACCGTAGCAAGAGGCAAAATTTCAACACTGTTCAACTTTGGCAGCAGGTGGAAAAACTGAGCGTGCTCACAAAGATGACAGGCGCTTTGCATCTCTCTTGCTGCTGACACCAAACCGCTGTGTGTACAGTGAACATGATAATAAAATAAACGACCTTAAGAATGGCAGTCAGGGAGACAGGTAGACAGACAGGTGCTTGGACGGGTAGACAGACAGACAGACAGGTAGAGAGAGACAGGTACGTGGACAGATAGACAGACAGGTAGACAGACAGGTACTTGGACAGGTAGACAGACATACAGGTAGACAGACAGGTACCTAGGCAGGCAGACAGACATATAGGTAGACAGGTACCTGGACAGGTAGACAGGCAGGATGTCCTCTCCAGTCTTCTTGCAGGTGAAGATCCTGCACAGTGTCCCACAGGCTTCAGCTCGGCCGGACTCCCAACTCTCTGGAAACTCACTGACATCAAACAGAGGATTGGACACCACAGACTGGACTGGTAGAGAGACACAGACAGAAAGACAGAGAGAGAGAGTAAGTCAGTGTGATACAGCCTGGTAGAGACTGACAGACAGACAGACAGACAGACAGACAGAGGGAGAGACAGACAGAATGGAAAAATGATGAGCAAAAATGATGAGCTCTTAAACTTTTTTAGTGATTCATAGTGTTTTCACTGGAGGAAATCTGAATCACGATGTAAATAAGTGACATGAGACAGGTGGGAAGAGCAGCCAGCCACTTCCGGATCAGAAAACAGTTTGACTACTTTCAGAACAGCTTCCAAACACTGAAAACTGCAGCAACATCAAGAATTAAAGCCTCTCATCCTCAGCAGGTTCCCCATCCCCAGCAGAAACCCACCAACACCATCCAGTGAATCTACACCCAAACTCTCCAGCAGCCTCAAGGTGCTGAAGGAGGGACTCTCCATCCTAGATCCAGAGGTCAAAGGTTTCAGAGAGAGAGAGCAGTGAGCAGCGTTCAGAGGTCTGAAGACAGCAGGCAGTCAGTTAGTTCTTCTGTACGGAGAGACACAAGGTGAAGGAACTCCAGCAGGCTGTTTGAGAACTAGAGGAAGACAACCAGTTCCTGAGAGCAGAACTGGGATGCAGACTCAGGACAAATGATCTAACTGCAGACAACAAAGATACCTGACGCACTGAGACAGGTGGCAGAGAGAGCAACCAGCCAGGGAAACCACATCCACCCTGGATCTGGTTCCATATCCATAACCACATCCACCCTGGATCTGGTTCCACATCCACAACCACATCCACACTGGATCTGGTTCCACATCTATAACCACATCCACCCTGGATCACTTGGACATTACTCTTGTACTTTTTTTTTGTTTAAGTCTTACATCCATTGATGTATGCACCTTTCTAATTATGGGGTGGAGCGGGGTTTTTATCATGTATTTTATCATGTGCTATTTATCATGTGCCTTATGTGCTTTTGTCATGTTTTTATGTTATATTATGCTTGTGGTCCCTGTTAATGGTGTTATGAGCACACTGAGACAAATTCCTTACAACTAAGGTTGTATGGCAATAAAATATTGAATCTTGAATCTTGGAATCTGGTTCCACATCCATAACCACATCCACCCTGGATCTGGTTCCACATCCATAACGTCATCCACCCTGGATCTGGTTCCACATCCATGGTTCCCTATCCATAACCACATCCACCCTGGATCTGGTTCCCTATCCATAACCACATCCACCCTGGATCTGGTTCCACATCCATAACCACATCCACCCTGGATCTGGTTCCATATCATAACCACATCCACCCTATTACGCAGAACAGATGTTCCTCCGCATTTGATAAACACCATCAGCAGCCTGTACAGAGACACATGGTGCAGAAATGGTCGGTTACCCTGTAACCTTGGTTCTCTGAAGGAAATGGAGTGAGACACAACTAACTCTATGGGATCAGCATCTCCGATGTGATTGGCTTGAAGTTCTTATACACGCCTTTCAGGCAGAAAGGATTGGCGAGCACCTGGGGAGCCCCTCCCTCCCCCAGGGGTATAATAACCCTTGCTGGCCTCCTTTCCATCACAATGATACAGCTCTTCAAGACGAGCTGGCTTTACAGGGCTCTCCAGAGTTGTGCCTTACTCCGTTTCCTTCAGAGAACCAAGGTTACAGGGTAACCGACCGTTCTCTTTCATTCAACTCCATTCGACACAACTCACTCTATGGGAGTCTTATACATGCCCCTGTCGACCCAGAGCTGCATCCAGCAGACCTAGTGACCTGCCCCGCTCACCTCTAGCACCGCCTGGCCCAAACTTGGAGCCATCACATTGAGACGACAGTACCTCACAAAAGTATGAGGAGACGCCCAACTGGCAGCGGCACATATATCACTCACAGGGATACCTCTGAGTAGAGCCCATGATGTAGCCACACCTCTGGTGGAATGAGCGCACACGCCCGGTGGTGGGTCCTTGCCCTTACAACTATAAGCCATGGCAATTCCTCCCACAATCCAGTGGGAAAGACGCTGCTTGGACAGAGCTCAACCCTTAGCAGGGTTGGCAAAGCACACAAACAATTGGTCACTTCAGCGGAAAGCCTGAGTTCTCTCTATATAAATGCTTAATGCCCTAACCGGACATGAAGCATTAAGTCTCCACTGCTCCTCAGAGACGAATGGCAGAGGATGAAAGGCAGAGAGCTCAAAGGCCAAACAGCTATAATCCCTAGGCACCTTAGATACAAAAGCTGCATTGGGGCGCAACGAAACTTTCGTATCAGCCTGGGCAAACTGCATACAGGATGGATGAATGGACAGCGCATGGAGCTCACCCACATGCTTAGCGGACACCAGAGCAAGCAACAGAGCTACCTTATAGGAGAGCAGCTTTAACTCTATATCCGGTAATGGTTCAAAAGGAGCATCACCCAGTGCCTCCAGCACTAATGATAAATCCCATGATGGAGCCTAACGGCCTGGCAGAGAGACATAAGCGTCATGCCCCTTTCGTAAAATGGCATGCCAAAGGATGGGCTCCCACCGTGATGTCATCAAAGCCTATGTGGTAAGCCGAAATAGCTGCCAAATAAACTTTCAAGGTTGAATAAGCCTTGCCCTGGTCAAGCAGCTCCTGTAGAAATGTAAGAATGGCTACAATGGAGCACTGATAGAAAATAAGGCCCTTCCCCTGACACCAAGCATCAAACACATTCCATTTAAGGTCATATAATGACCTAGTTGATGCTGCTCTGGCACTCTGAATAGTTGCCATAACATTAGGGGGAAGCCTCCAGACTTAATTTGGACCTTCTAGGGGCCACGCCCACAGGTTCCATACATCCGGCCAAGGGTGCCATATTTCCCCCCAAGCCTGAGTTAGAAGATCTGTGGCATGGGAGGCGCCACAGGTCGCCGCTCAAAAGCCGGACTATGTCTGTGAGCCACCCCCACGCTACCAAAGTCAGGGAGAGCCCCCCCCTCCTCACTCTCTCGAGTGTAGCCGGGATGAGATGAGTCAGAGGAAATGCGCGTCCTGTTCCCTCATTGAGAAATACAGCGGACAGTGCGCGATTTCTCTGGATGCGAAGAGATCAGCAGTAGCCCCGCCATAACGCATCCATATCCCGTCTATCACACAAGGATGAATCCTCCGTTCTTGATGTGATAGATTCCCTCTCAACAGGAGGTCCACTCCCACGATTAAATGACCCAGGACAAGTCGCCCTCAGTGATAGTACTTGCGCACTGCACCACAGTAAAACCATCTGGGCCAACTGATGGAGCCGACGGGAGCACACGCCTCCCTGTCTGTTTATGTGAGAGACCACCAACACATTGTCTGTGCGAATCAACACATGATAACCCTGTACGAGGGGAAGAAAATGTTTCATGGCTAGGAACACTGCGCACAGCTCCAAATAGTTTATGGGGAACTGGCTGTGTGCAGCTGTCCACACACCATTCGCTGCCCGGCCTTGACAGACGGCTCCCCAGCCCGTGAGAGAAGCATCTGTAGTTATCACCTTCCGTGAAACTACCATGCCCATCGGCACACCCTGCAAAAGCAGTGTGTGATCTTGCCACACAGACAGCGTATTGGCACACACAGCCATCAAAACCTCCCTGTTGGGGTGGGCACAGTTGGCTGGATTTAACTGGAGGGAGAGAATCCATCGCTGGAAATCCCTCATCAAAAACAGACCCAACTGGACTACTGCTATCATCGAGGCCATTAGACCTAGAAGACGAAAACACAATTTGAAACGGATCCTGTGCCCTGGATAAAATTGTGCCAGGCACGCATGGAACACTGTTTCCCTCTGCTGGGAAACGGCGGCTCTGTATGAGACAGAGTTTATTTTTGTGCCCAGAAATATCCTCTCCTGACTGGGGATAAATGAGCTCTTTTTGGTGTTTATTGTGAACCCCACAACTCGAAAATGAGACAGCAGAATCTCTGTGTTCTTTATTGATTTGGCCATAGACTGACCGTCTATATAAGCCATCACTGATATTCCCATCTCTCTCAGCGGAGCAAGGGCAGCCTCGGCATACTTTGTGAAGGTTCGAGCCAGGCCGGGCTGTGAGAGGTGTTGACGCGGTGTACACATCACGTCTTCCCCAAGAGAGGGGTTCCCCCGCGGTGTGGGTGGGGGAACACCCTCTGCTGGGCTCATAGGCAAATGCATCCTTTTTTGTTTTGTGTTTAACACCAGACTCATATTTTTTCTTTTCACACCTTTTTTGTGCTTCACTCTCGGCTCCACGCCCGAATGTGGTAAAGCACTCTTTATTTGACAACACATGGTCTGTGTGATTTGGGGTAACGTGACTGCTTTGCTCGTGTCCAGGGGGAACTGAGGACATGCCCAGCTTACATACCCTAGTGTCAGTGGGGCTATGAAGCGCACGGGGGAACATGAGGGCCTGCTTGTGCAACGTTGTGTGAACCATTTTTCTGCCAGCTGCCCGGGAACATACACGGGAGTCTGACAGGTCAAACTTGACAGGCCCAGAGGAACAGGCTGGGGCATCTGCAATGTGGGGGGAGCAGGGTGGGGTAACCTTAGCCCACCGCTCGCCAGAGAGGAGCAGAGGGGGGTAGTCAGGCCCTCTGCTTCTTCTTCCTCTTAAACATGGGTCCTTGTGGTGGGGGACCCATGGCGCCAGAAGGAGGAGGTTGTCTTGGCCAAACCTGCTGCTGGGGGGCCACTGGGTGAGTGGATCCCCTCTGCTGAGCGGCCACTTGGGGCTACCTGGGTCTCCAGGTAGAGGTTGATGGCGTTGCTGCAGCTACCTGAGCGATGGAACGTCCCACCATAGTAGGACGGCTGGGAGAAGGGCCATGCTTACGTGAAAGCAGGGAGCTGAGAGCTTCTCTCTCCTTTTTCTTCAGCTCAAACGAAGCCTACATAGAGGCAACCGCACCAAAATCTGCGCCGAAAACCTGGGATGCTTATGAGGGAGCATAGGCGTGGAGGAATAGCCTGCATTGGCATCAGGCGCCAAATAGCCAACTATGGAGGGTTCTGCCTTGGGGCAGGTGAGGCACCCTGACTCCATTGCTCTGTTCATCTCAGTGAACGCATTAAACCCACCCAACGGCACTCTGGCCTCATATGGGTGGTCCCATGTCTTTTTAATGTCAGCATAGCAGTCATTAAAAACGGGAAGAGACTGAGAGTTTCACTGCCGCATGGGTAGGAGGGAGGAAGTTGCCCTGCATCCTGTTAGACTCCTTGCTAGCAGTTGGTACAGGCCAGTTGAGTCCGAGTCGGAGAGCGGCTCACTGGCATATGTTCAAAAACAGGGCTCTGGCTGTAGAAGAGCCCTGTGCACCGCTCCCGGCAGCAGCTTGAGTCTGAGTCAGGAGGGGTGACTCATCCTCAGCTCCGCCATCAGAGTGGTCGCTGGGAAGGTCTTCCACTCCAGCGTCTAGGCTCTCCTCCTCTGAGAGCGCCAGCTGAACAGCATCCACACCACCCGATTCAATTGCGGGAATCGGTGTTATCCATATCTGTGCATCCGTATTGTCACACTGTGCTCAATATTAATTAGGTCAGATAGCGGTGGCTCCGAGTTATGCATATCAGCTGGCTCGAAATTCAGCATTAGAAAATCTAACCTTTTCTGAAGGGTTCTGACGTCCAGGTGGGTGCAATGGGGGCATGCGCCTGGTTCTGACAGAGCCATCTTAGCGTGCTGAAGCCACATACATGTAGTACAGGCAGAGTGAGTGTCCTTCCTCTCAATAGAATAGCTCCAGCCATTAGGGCAAGGCCGGCGTTTGGGCCCTCCCTTGGTCTGAGGTCTATCCATATCGAGCAGGGACACGTTCTCCCAACACGCCCCCAGTTAGCTGAAGCGACCAGGTAGCTTATTAGCTGGGATAGCTAGGATGGGGGTATTTCCAGCACAGCATACTAGCTGTAATGCTAGCACTGGAAGGTAACGATATGCTCGTTAGTGGGTGGAAAAAATATTCTGGGCAAGGTTCCAGTGAGCCGAAGTGACTGGTTAGCCTACTAGCTGACTCAGCTAGTGCCGGAGAATAGTTTTTCCAAGCTGTACTGCGAGCCCACACGCTATCACCAGCACGGGACCGGTGAGCTGGAGCGACTGGTTAGCCTACTAGCTGCAAAGCTAGCGCTGGAGGATAACATTGTATTCGACCGGGCAAAGAGCTATTCTAGGCACGGTACCTGAGAGCTGGGGCTGCCGGTGACCACTAGCTGCTATAGTCAGCGCCTGAGAATAGAATGCCAAGCCGAAAAGTGAATAATCTGTGAATACACAGTGATGCCTCGTGAAGGTAGATGAAAAATCTCCTTCGAATTGAAGCACACAAGCCGCTGAATATCCACAGGTAATAAGGTAGTGTATCTAGATAGGGCTATCAAGCAAGTCTTGAAGAGCTAAATTGTGATGGAAAGCAGGCCAGCAAGGGTTATTATACCCCTGGGGGAGGGAGGGGCTCCCGAGGTGCTGGGCAATCCTTTCTGCCTGAAAGGCGTGTATAAGGACTTCAAGCCAATCGCATCGGAGATGCTGATCCCATAGAGTGAGTTGTGTCGAACAGAGTTGACAGAAAGAGAACCCCCAGCAGCAGCTGCAGCTCAACCAGAAGGCTGTGAGACTGTTCACCAAGAATATCAAAGACACTTCAGACCGCAACACCTCAGCATCTCAGAATGTGTGAGACTGTTCACCAAGAATATCAGACACTTCAGACCACAACACCTCAGCATCTCAGAAGGTGTGAGACTGTTCACCAAGAATATCAAAGACACTTCAGAACGCAACACCTCAGCATCTCACACCAACAACAGAATAACCAGCTACTGTAACTTCAGGAGCTCCATCACACTGGAGCAACCGCTACCAGGCCAAACCACCTCCACCTACTGAACTGAACCACCTCCACCTATTGAACTGAACCACCTCTACCTACTGAACTGAACCACCTCCACCTATTGAACCGAACCACTTCCACCTAGTGAACTGAATTACCTCCACCTGCTGAACTGAACCACCTCCACCTACTGAACTGGACTGAACTCTACCACCTCCACCTACTGAACTGAACCACCTCCACCTACTGAACTGAACTACCTCCACCTGCTGAACTTAACCACCTCCACCTACTGAACTGGACTGAACTTGACCACCTCCACCTACTGAACTGAACCACCTCCACCTACTGAACTGAACCACCTCCACCTACTGAACTAGACTGAACTGAACCACCTCCACCTACTGAACTGAACCACCTCCACCTACTGAACTGAACTACCTCCACCTACTGAACTGAACCCCCTCCACCTAGTGAACTGAACCACCTTCAACTTATATAAGGTAGATACTAGGGATGTCAGTTTCGGTTAATTTTGCTTTCGATAGGCCGACACCCATTAACCGGTAACTAACCAGTTAATTTTTAAGAAAGAAACGCAAAATGACGTGAAATACAAGAAAGTGGCGCTTTCCTTTTAGTCTGGCGCTCCATTGACTCTACTAGTGCAGTGCCCATTGGCCCTGCTGCTGCACAGAGCGCTGTTCGCTTGTTTATTCAAAGTTTATTAATAATGAATGTGTCGTGTGTCGAGATATGCGAAGGACACACACACTCACACACTCACTCACAGACAGACTCACAGACAGACTCACAGACAGAGATTCCTTGCTTTAGTAGATAGATGAGCTTTGGAGCCGCATTTCAAAGGCTGTCCATTTGCTGTAATTTGCATATAAATATCTGCGCTTGTTATGCACGCCACGGCGTAGCCCGTTTTAATATTAAGTGCTGACTCCGCCCACCCGGGCCAGTTTCGGCATACGCCGGTAGCAATTACAAGTGGACCCTATCCTACAGTCCCTGCTCTCAGCGGAGGGAGGGGGGCTACGCTGTGTGTGGGAAACGCTGTCATCAGACCTCTCTGGATTAGACAAGCAAGTAGAGAAAACCAGCATCAGCCGAACCAATTTATTGCCAAATGCTTTGGGATTCAACACATTAACATTGCTTCCCATGGTCAGAAAAAGTCGCCCGATTTGTCGCTAGTCACTTTTGAGAAATAAAGTCGCCAGGGGGGTCTGAAAAGTCACTAAGTCTAGTGACAAAGTCGCCAAGTTGGCAACACTGGTGTATGCAAATTAACCTATAGACCGACAAGCGTAACCGGTCAAAAATATTCTCGGTGGTTAACCGATTAACGGTTAACTATTGACATCCCTAGTAGATACATAAGGAGTATATAAGGCAGATACATAAGGAGTATATAAGGTAGATACATAAGGAGTATATAAGGCAGATACATAAGGAGTATATAAGGCAGATACATATAAGGCAAGGCATAATGTACAGTGAGCCGCTCATTATTACAAAATAAGCCTTAAATGGTGAATCAAGACTTCGATGCAAAGGGGAACGCTTTACATTAACCGGTTTATTAATGATAATGAATTTTATTTATAGAGCACCATTCATACAAGGACAGTAGCTCAAAGTGCTTTACAGGATGGCAAAAGAAAACAGATAAAAGTGACATAGTATCCAGTCAATGTATTGAGAAAAAAAAACATTACATGGATACTCACCAAAGAAATTAATAATCTGACATAAAATACTGATTTAAAAAGACTTTATTACAAGATAAAGTAATTTACAAGCTTTGTCTAAAAGTGAAAAGATGAGCTGTCTGTTAGCTGTCTGTTTAATAATGTTTAATAATAATAAAGTATATGTATTGTTTAATAATAATAAAGTAAATGTAGTAAGTACTGTACAGACAGTACAGAACTCACCAGGCACACTGCTATCTCTCCAGTTCAGTCGGACGTGGACCAGCGCAGCATCAAACAGCCACTGGCCAAACAGATTGAGGACTGAGTTGACCTTTGACCTGGAGGGGGAGGGGAGGGGTCTGGAGGGGCTGGACAGAGGGGGGGAGAAGGGGGGGGGCTGCTGGGAGGAAGACTTCCAGTGTTGGGAGGATGAAGATGAAGTCTGGAGAGGAGAGAGGAGATCAGTTCAATCTCAGCTATTCTGATTTGCTTCACAGAAAATCGATTTCCTACTCCCCCCACCCACACCCTTACCATTGAAGGCTTGCTGGTTGCCTTGGCAACAGTAGTTGGTTTTTGTCGTCTGTTGTGTGGAGGGGTGGTGTTGGTGGAGGGAGGGCTACTGGGCATGCTCAGTCTGGTCACTGGAGTGGGAGGGGCACTGTCAGAACGAGGGCGAGAAATACCTGAAGATAGGAGAGGAGGAGAGGAGGAGAGAAGGAGAGGAGAGGAGAGGAGGAGAGGGGAGGAGAGAGGAGGAGAGGAGGGATGTGAACACACAGCCTTCACCAGTCCAGTGGACTGAATCAGAATCAAACATTTCTACTTCATTCAGCATGGATCAAACCAAACCCCGCACTCTGATTGGCTGACAGCTTGTCATTACATCATGGATCAAACCAAACCCTGCACTCTGATTGGCTGACAGCTTGTCGTTACAGCATGGATCAAACCAAACGCTGCACTCTGATTGGCTGACATCTTGTCATTACCGCATGGATCAAACCAAACCCCACTTTGATTGACAGACTGACGCTGACGCCTGATGGAAACTGTGATAGGCTCAAGGCATTCATTGATCCACCAATCAGCTCTCTCACTGCCAACCAAATCCACCAATAGCCATTTAGCTCCCTGGTGATTGGCAGGGAGCTAGAGTACCATAGGAGGGGAGGCGCTCTCTGAAATTGCTCCTGGTCACAGCAACACCTGGGAGGAGATGGAGTGAAAGTCAAACAGCCTGAAACAATCTGGAAATCTAAAACATGTGATCATTCAACCCATGAAATTAAGACAGGATTCTGTTTTCATTTTTAAAAGCAAATAATTACTAAACTTCTAATTTAATATAAGCAAGACCCTTCTTTGACTTTGGGGATTGTGAGAGCATTGGAGTACAGAACAGCTTGTTATCCAACCCCATAAATATATAAATAAATAATATAGATATATAATAGATATACTATAATGTATAATAAATACATAGATCAGATTTCATCCATCATCTCAGTAACTAATCTGAATGCAGGAAGACGGTTCCACTGTTCCACAAAGCAGCCAGGCTTATTTCAGCAAGTCAGGCTTATTTCAACAAGTCAGGCTTATTTCAGCAAGTCAGGCCTATTTCAGGAAATTTGGCACATCATTTTTAAATGCACTATAAAAATATATATTTTTTGGGTTACTTAAGTGTCCTTCCTACTTAAGAAAGAGTTAGCACTGATTACAGTAGGGAGGGACGATGTGGTAAACTCACGATTTGATTCAGCTACGATTCGAGGTGAAGAAATAAGATGAATACAAAGTATGATTGTACAACATTGCCATTATTTATTTGACAAAACTATTGCAATGGTAAAGAAGAATAGTCGCCCAATCAGAACAAACTGGCCCATTCTGAATGAAATTTCATTCCATTTGAGAGGGCTGGTTTAACACTTTCATAATCCGGTCAATGGATAAAATTTCGTCATGTAAACATTCATTCCGATCACTGTCTTTTGTTGGAATAGGCTGCACTTGTTATTGACCCCGGGTCGCTCGGGCTTGACGTAGGCGATGCAGCCCGTTTTCATTTCAAGTGCTGACTCCGCTCACCCGGACCAGTTTTGGCATACGGCGGTGACAATTACAAGTGTTCCCAACCATTGCGGGTGTAAAACAAAACGTCTGTTTCTGACATTTTTGGAGTCGTATGTTCTGATAAAGCTGCTGCTTCATCAGAAAGAAGGTCCATCTGTTAAAAACTTAAGCCCATGTTAGATTCTGTAGATTCTGTACTATTTTGCGCATGTCAGAAACTTTTATTCTGATTACATACTGTGGCGCATGTAAGCACACAACATGCGATCCTTATTTAGCGTTGATGTAAACACTTGTGGGGGAATCTTCAATCGGAATGATTTAATTTAGAATGAAAAAATATGTCTCATGTAACCGCAGTCTCTCGCATTTGATCGGTCTGGGCTCATCAGAGCTGCTGTAACTGTTGTTGCTCCAGATATCAATCCAGATCCATAATGAATTTGTCTGAGGCAGCTGCAGCAGGTCTGTCTGGTTGCTGCAGAGCTGCTGTGAAACACCGCCACTCATCTCGCCGGCCAAGCTCTACTCAAATATCCTCTTCCTTGTCCTCCATGTCTGCCGCTTGGCTTCGTCGCTTTGCATTGCAAGTGTTTGCACTCTGCTGGTCAAACTGTGTGATAGTGGAGAAGGAGAAGGAGGGGCAGAGGCAGCAGATTACAGTAACCGGCAGACTGTAGCTCACAGTCCGATGCACATCGCTATATGCCACAATGTACATCGTCATGATTTTACATCGCGAATTATCGTACTACGATATATCGTCCCATCCCTAGTCAGCAGTAGTCTCCATTTGTTGTTGTTTTAAATGCTGTAAATAAAAGTACTAATTAATAACATGAGTGGAACTATAAGGTAAAAGGGGAACATGACCAGTCTGAAAGGAATTTAAACCACAGTATTTCCACTATATAGAGGTTATTATGTCACTTGTACTACCAAGTGGCTTAATCCAGGAACATTACTACTGATTGAGTGCTTTCTTATCTTGAAACATTTTTTTCTCAGTTGCTGGAAAATGGAAACGGAAATGATCTTGCATTTCTGCAGCATTAGATGGAAGAGAAGAAAGATTATACACATTCCTCACTGGAGTTGAACTCCTTATGCTTCGTTCAGATGGCGGCTACAAAGCAACAGGAAGTACTTTGTTTTCAATGGAAGTGGCGACACGAAGATACAAACTCTAATGTGTAAAATGCAGCAGCAACAAACTGTAGGTCAGCTGGCTTTGACTCTGATGAGGCGGTGAAGTGTGAACCAATCACGGCAGCGTAGGGTCGTTATATTTACACTATTTAGTTGAGGAATTAGAAGTATAGAGTATTTGCCAAATAAAATAAAAACAAGACAAATGCAAAGCTATGACAGTATGACATCATCAGCTGCTGCAGCCAACGTGACGACAGGAATGACAGTGTGGCTCGGTACACTGGACCGTTCTGTAGCTTTGTAGTTCGTAATGTGAACTAAATTATTCAGCTGAGCCAACACAAGACTTCATCCCTCCTGTCAATCTGTGCTCACTGCTGATTGGTCCTCTCAAAGTCTCTCTTGCCTTTTTTCGCTGTAATATTTTTATTCATCATACTATATGATTCATATTTGCTGCTCTGCCACCGTGAACATCGCATCTTTCTGTCTGTCTTCATTGTGAAATCATGTGATCCATGCTCGACATCTCAGGTCTGAGTTATTAATTATCTTGACTGCTTTAGGCTTGAATCAGCCTGATCATGTCAGCTGGAAGTTACTTTGTGGAACCGGATCGATTTGTTAGGTGAACTCAAATCAGACTTTTAATGTTAAGCCGCACTTCTCTTAGTGGACAATCACACCGAGAAGCGTCGCTAGAAACGCGTCGCCACCAAAACCATTGTTTTCCTATGGTACGGCGCACCTGGGGCACGCTCTTCTCTTGCGACGCGCGTCACGTTTTTCTGGCGGTTTTTAGGTGCGCATAAAAGTTAAAATATTCTCAACTTTTCAGCGCAAGGCGCAGAGTCGCACCGCTCGTCAATGTCACATTTGGGTCAGGCAGTCAATCAAATCAAGCAGAAGGCGGGCCTTCCTGTTTTGATGCAGTTTGATGTGGTGGGAACGGTGGGACAGAGGAAAACACAGATGAAAAGCTGATATTAGCGGTCTTTAACCCGGTCGCACACACAGCCCTGCTCCACAGGCGCACCAAGCTGTTTTGCCCGACAGCGGTCTGCCGAGGCGTTTTTGACTCGGCTGTGCCTGTAGCGACGTTTCTCGGTGTGATCGCCCCCTTAGGCTGTTTTGTGGAACAGCCTCTGGTCTAGTACTAGTCTGGTCTGGTCTGGTTTGGTCTGGTCTAGTACTAGTCTGGTCTGGTCTAGTACTAGTCTGCTCTGGTTTGGTCTGGTCTGGTCTGGTCTAGTACTAGTCTGGTCTGGTCTGGTACGGTACTAGTCTTGTCACGGTGTCAACGGCTGCATCATCTCTCTCTCTATCCCAGTCCCCTTCCTCTTCTTCTCTCTGTCTCTCCTTCTGTCTCCTCTTCCCCTCCCCCCTAGTCTTCTGTGTGTGTGCGTGTGTGTGTATGTGTGTGTGTGTGTGTGTGTGTGTGTGTGTGTGTGTGTCTCATTTCAGGGCCCCGTTTCACGTACATGGCTAACTCAGTTAACCGGATTAGTTTGTTGACAATTTGGCATAAGTCCAGAGGCCTATACTACGAGCTACTACTTGTAGAATTACTACTACAAGCTCAACAAAGTCAGGCTATCTTTGCCTTAGCCAGTTTCACTAAACCTAACATGGGCGATCCTGGATAACCGGTCTCACGTAGCTGGTTATCAACTGGCTCTGTCAACCCAGCATTTACCTATCCAGCTGTGAGCACGTTCACATGAAAGAGGCGGGTTTGTAACAAATAGCCAATCACATGCAACATGGACAGATCCAGATCAGACAATTCGGATAAGATAAAATGAAACTACTGATCCCCGTGGGGAAATTAGATTGTTGTGCAGCAAAAGTAATATGATTCAGTGGGGAAAAGGACATAGAATATAAGCACAAAACTATAAAAATAAGTAATAGCCTAAAAATAGGCGAAAATAATAAAATAGGCTAATCAAACAATAAAAGCCATAGACAATAGACCTAATTATAGGATGATATAAGCCCTAATATTTCCTGCTGACATTTTCAACACATGGGTATCGGAAAGAAATGGATAGCTACTAACATTGGGTTCTTCTCTCAAGAAGAACAAATTCTTATAATGAATAACTGTCAGCATTACAAAACATAACCGCGAAAAGTAAAAGTTGTTTCTGCTTCCAAGGCTAGAGAGGATTACTGGAGGAACTGTCTGTCATTAGGACACAGTGGGCATATTTTTCATTGATAAAATAGTTTGTGGACACATTGAGGCTGTAAAAAGATTTTCTATTCATAAAGTCGGCCTCATGTTTTTCGGGGCTGCGGTAATAGAATATGAAATAGCCGACATTGAACCAAACACTGTCGGGAATCCAATTAAATAAAGTCAGCGCAATTAATATATGCAACAGTAACTTTAATCCATTAATAATATGGTCAATTAAGCAGCCTACCTGCTATGTCTCCGATATAATAAGTTATTATGGAAAACAACGTGATTCTACTGGTCTGTAAACACGTTGCCCTGCAAACAGCACTTCTTACTGTCTGTTCATTCAAAAATAGCCTAACAGTTTTCGTTTTTTTATTGTGATTTTCATTTGTATATTTGTCTATATCGGGATCCTGTAGGAATGGTGACTCCCTGTTTCCAGAGAGCTGATTGGTCAGAAGGCGGGCCTTTCGGTTTTGATCCGATACCCTGAACTTAACCTGCTCTGGAGCAGGTTAGCCGTGCAGCATAGGTTACCATGGTGATCTACCCCGGTTAAAAGTGAACCACCTTCATGAGACCGAACACCCAGGGTTAAACCCAAAGTTAGCTCGCTAACCCCAAATCCTGCTTCGTAGTTCAGGCCTCTGGATTTTCCGTTTCACGAAGCGAGATAACAATTTAGCCAGACTTGTTACCAGGGCAACAGAGCCTTAAACCCAAACCTGCAAAAACTCAGGTTTAAGCTGAAGTTAGCTGGATAGTCCGAACACATATAAGGCAGAAATCACACACAGCCAACAGCAGAAATTAATGCAGCATTTATAAGAGAGATTCTTGTTGAAGGAGGAGCGATCATTATAAGGAGCAGTTAGAAGGAAATGTGTTTTTACAGATTGACAAGATCCTTTAGCGCACACGAATAATTATCTTTATGAGCGCTATCAATTTAGTCGTGATGAATTATTTACCTGCAGCAATTAATAGATAGCAATTAATAAATTAATTAATTTATATCCACAGCATAAATGTACAGTGTCTCATAACCTTTAAGCAATATTGAGAGCAATAGTAACAATTATGCAAAGAATAATCTCCATTTACTTGCACATTACCTGGTTAAAAGCGTAGAATTACAATAAAGAGGCTACCTGTTTGAAATATATTTTTATATTTGATTTTCACTTGTTATAGGTCCTTTTCTTGCCATTGCCAGACCCCCGGAGAAGTAATTAAAAATAATGTAGCCTACCATGTAATATTTCAGTTTGGTGACATTATTAGAAAGCACAAGAGTGCAAATATTATGGGCTTACAACCACTTTAAAATTGACCAGAATTAAATTAGCCACACTCTTTAGTGAATAAAAGTCTTCTTATATATTTATATTCTCTGCCTCCTTCCTCCCTCAGTTCAGCCGCTCTGCCAGTAGGGCTGGGTATTGGTACTCGATACCTTTAAGGTATCGACCGAAATAACCCAGTACCAAGTAGTATCGAAACTTCTCCAGTCAAACGATACCTGCATTCGATACATTTTGTACACAGATCTAGAAAAAAATGACTATTTGTATGGTTTTGCTCGCAGCCAATCACCGCAAGCGTTCTTCTATTTAATGCGACGTGTGATTGGCCCACTACCGCAGCAGCTACAACCCATACAGTCTGTGGTGGTGAAGTCGAGCACGGTGTATATGACGGAGTTGGCAGTTCAGCGTGCCGAGATGCCACCAAAACGTAAAAAAAAAGGTATTGAATGAAGTATTCTATTGGTATCGGTATCATTTTAAGGGTACTGGTATTGGTACTGGTATCGTAATTTTTTAAACGATACCCAGCCCTATCTGCCAGTGTTGGATTTTCTGGATAATATTGTTTTTTCTTCCGGTGACAAAAATGTAATTTGCTAAACTGAAACCACAAAAAAAATCAAAGCAATATACAGGTTACATTATGAGAATTAAAAAAGGTGTTGCTTTGGTCAATTTCAATATGTGACATCATCCTGCAGGTATCCTCGCCTCGCCTCGTGTCCATATAAGGAGTGTGATCCTGTTTTTGGCGTGCGATTCATCTCCCTGTTGTAGCAGAGCGGGAGTGCGCAGTTATCCCAGATGATTTAATGCAGGATTGACTGATCAAACCGTTCGTGAAACGGACAAAGCCTGAGCTCATCTGATAAGATGATTCGATACGGCACCTGTCCAATTATCCTGGATTGTTCAAGCCATGTACGTGAAACTGAACCCTGGTCTTGCAGTTTCCCGCCTGTTGCTGGTTCCTGCTCATCACACAGCTGGGTCATGTCATGTCATCTCATCTCATCCCATCTCATCTCATCTCATCTCATCTCATCTCATCTCATCTCATCTCATCAAGGCCCTGTCTACTTCAGCCAGCTCTTTCTCAGTCTTCCTTGTCAGTTCATCAGACTGCTTTACTTCTGCAGTTGCCTGCTGGTTTGCCAAGTTATTAGCCTGTAGCCAAGTTTGTCTGTCTAGTTTTTAGTTTTATCTGCCAAGTTGTTTTTGCCTACTTGCATTGCCTGCCTGTTGTACCACTTCATCTATCATCCAGTAAAACCTGTTAATCCTACATCTGCCTCTGTGAGTGTGTCTGCTCCTGGGTCTCAGTCTGTCTGTCACAAGTCTGGTCTGGTACTAGTCTGGTACTAGACTAGTCTAGTCTAGTCTAGTCTGGTCAGGTCTGGACCTAATTACAGGTGTCTCTCAACCTGATTAGAGTTAGTCTGGGTTAAACCCTGTGAGTCTGGTTTACCTAGAGAAGGCAGTCTGTCTCTGACATGGATCCTTGTTGCTGTCACTCCTACAGACACAAAACAACAGCAACAGCAACAACAACAACAGCAACAGCAGCAACAGAGGAGCAGGTGAGCGACAAGGAGACAGAGGGAGAGAAACCAACAGAAAACCCCAGAATGAGTCAAGCTCTGATCAACAGTCTGGTGAGTTGAAGAGATCAGATGTGACACAAAGAAAGATTCATGTTTTAGCAAGCTAACGTTGGTGTTAACCCAGGCTGTCAGTCTCACCACGGAGGCTCACTTTTAAGCAGGACGCATCACCATGGTAACAAAGGATGCACAGCTAACCTGCTCTGGAGCAGATTATGTTCAGGCTTTCACATCCAAACATATAAAAACAATTTAACTAACTACCCTAACCTAACTCCATTCAACTCCAACTACCCTAACCCTAACTCCATTCAACCCCAACTGGTGGGCAGTGGTGGCCTAAAGGTTAGAGAAGCGAGCTTGTGACCGGAAGGTCATCGGTTCAGTCCCCCAGACCTGCAGGATAAATCTGGGTGGGGAAAGTGAAAAGCAGCGCTTGCCCCTCCCTCATTACCACCACTGAGGTGCCCTTGAGCAAGGCCCTTAATCCCGACTGCTCCAGTGGAGCTGCTCAGTGGATCAGGGCGTTCCTGAAAAAGAGAGCATTGCTCTCAGTGAAACTCCCCTGAATAAATAAAGGTGAAAAAAAATAAATAAATAAATAAATAAAAAAACTACCCTAACCTAACTCCATTCAACCCCAACTATCCTAACCTAACTCCATTCAACCCTAACCCCAAATGGGATTATCACTCCTAGTGGACAGACAGTAAAAAAGCTTGGTAACACTTTCTATGACGCCCATGTCTATAATGCATTATAAACATACTTATAATGCGTTATAATCTGCTTATAGCACGGTATAATTATAGTTATAAGCAGTCATAAATATTCATAATGCTTTATAACAATAATCATAACATATTATAAAGCATTTTATAATGACTTATAAGGTCAAGTATCATAATACTTCATAATTGCTGGTCACTCACTGACTTTTTTCGCAAGGATCATAGTGCATTATAAGTGTTTTTATAATGCATTATAGACATGGGCGTCATAGAGATGCACGTCCAGACGAACTGTGAAGCCAGTAGTTCTCCTGAGCTATGATGAGCCCGGAAATCCTTCGAACCGGCCGTTCACTATCCAACACCATGGGATGGTCGTTCAGTTCAGTCTGAACTCAAAACCTGGAGATGACCCTGAAACAGCCTCACACCCCCAGCCTTCAACCTTTTGCTGTAACTGTAAAGTTAGAAAGTACTCGAAGGAGAGAGAGAGAGGAGTCAGATGAGGACATCTAGACAATTAGAAGGGGGAGGGTGTAGCCCAGGGTGAATTTTAGTTAGTTTATATAAAAAAATAAGTTATAAATATAGTTATAAAATAATTCAAAATTGGATTGAAATTAAATTGGTTTTGCATGTGTGTAGTACAGCCTAACTCAAACTGAAATTCTTAGTAGATATTGTTTAAATTCTTTAAACACTACTAAGTGGAGGCACCGCCATTTATTAATTCAGAGAGATTTACTTATTTAATTTATTGTCAAATTGGAGGGTTAGGGTTAGGGTTAGGGTTATGGTTATGACCCGTCTGTTATGACCCGTTAAACAAATAAATTAATTTTACAACGTTTTGTGTGTTGTTCTTGCATAGATTTAATGATATTTTTTTCACTTTACTTAAAGCAAACAATGACCACTTATAGTGACTTATAACCAGCTTGTAATGTATTATATCTGCCTATACCTCAGGAATTTCATTACTTTACTTAAAGCACCCAATGACCACTTAGAGTAACTTATAATCACATTATAATGCATTATAACAGTGATTATAATGCATTATAAAATGATTATAATGTATTACAACTGAGAATTATAATACACTATGATCCTTGCAAAAAAAATGTCAGTGAGTGACCAGCAATTATGAAGTATTATGATACTTGACCTTATAAGTCATTATAAAATGCTTTATAATGTGTTATGATTATTGTTATAAAGCATTATGAATATTTATGAGTGCTTATAACTATAATTATAAAGTGTTATAAGAAGATTATAACGCATTGTAAGTATGTTTATAATGCATTATAGACATGGGTGTCATAGAAAGTGTTACCAAAGGCTCTTCACAGGAAACCCACTCTGGCTATTATATTACTATTTTATGGCACTCACTGCTTGAGTATCTTTTTCTTTGCAGAGCTATGATTTTAAGAAATTGACAAATAAATTAATTCAGTCATTAAAGAGGGATTCTTTGGGGAAACTTTGGGGAATGATGCGTCTCATTGCTGTGTTTTGCCAATTTCAAAATTGCACTGATTGGCCTAAGAGGGTTAGGGTTAGGTTAGGTTAGAGACACCAATGAATGGCTCCTCCTCTTCCCCTTTCGATGCCGCATACAATCAAAAAACATGAGGTAACATATTTCTACTTCTTTCTACTTATTGCCCCCTACTTATTGTGCTCAAAGCTGATTGATAAATCCTGGTTTGACAGAGACAGTTGATAACCAGCTTGGTGAGACTGGTTAGCCAAGACCAACTGGTCCAAACAGAGCCTTGCCAGGCTAATCTATACTGGTCTTAGCAGAACTTCCCATTCATTATCAACAGACACTGCAGAGTCTGTACCTCCCGTTCATTATCAATAGACACTAGAGTCTTGATCATGTTCTCAGATGCTGATTCGGTGTTTCAGACAGAAAAACAGAAGAGTGTAACAGCGTAGAACAGTGTAGTATAGTTAGTCCCCTATGGTGTACTATATTGTATTATAATGTATTGTAGTTTAGTATAGTGTACTATAGTGTATTTCAGTTTATTATAGTTTATTATAGTGTACAATAGTGTATTATAGTGTATTATAGTGTATTGCAGTATTATAGTGTATTGTAGTTTATTATAGTGTATCATAGTGTATTGTAGTTTATTATAGTGTACTATAGTGTATTATAGTGTATTGCAGTTTATTATAGTTTATCATAGTGTAATATAGTGTATCATAATGTCAGTGCAGTAATACCATAGTTGGGCAGTAGCAGCTCTGGCTTTCTGTTGGCCACAGTCAAACCTGGAGAGAAGAAGAGTTAGAGGAAACATCCAGTCACACATACTCTCCTAACTCCTCCTAACTCCTCACTCCCCCTCCTAACTCCCCTCCTAACTCCTCCTAACTCCTCCTAACTCCTCACTCCCCCTCCTAACTCCCCTCCTAACTCCTCCTAACTCCTCCTAACTCCTCACTCCCCCTCCTAACTCCCCTCCTAACTCCCCTCCTAACTCCTCCTCACTCCCCCTCCTAACTCCTCCTTCTAACTCCTACCAACTCCTCCTAACTCCCCCTCCTAACTCCTCACTCCTCCTAACTCCTCCTCTAAACTCCTCCTCCTAACTCCTCCCCTCATTCCTCCTAACTCCTC
The DNA here is from genome assembly GCF_048128805.1 of Centroberyx gerrardi. Taxonomy (NCBI): domain Eukaryota; kingdom Metazoa; phylum Chordata; class Actinopteri; order Beryciformes; family Berycidae; genus Centroberyx; species Centroberyx gerrardi. Next base: position 37,083,501 of record NC_136001.1, read on the forward strand.
CTCCTAACTCCTCCTACCTACTCAATTCTTCCATACTCCTCTCACTTCTCCTCACTCCTCCTGCCCACTCCAAACTCCTCCCACCTCCCCTAAACTCCTCCTGCCCACCTTAAACTAGAACAGAAGCTTGTTGAGATTCCAGTAAGATCAGCCAGACTCAGAGGGTAAAACAGTGATAGAGATCAGCTAGGGGTCAGGGGTCAAGGGTCAGATCTAGAGCTTAGGGGTTAGAGTCAGGGGTCAGGGGTCATCGTACCCAGGAAGGCATCGACCATATTGCTGACTCCTCTCATGGCTCTGAAGAAGATGTAAGGCAGCTGTTTGAGGCAAGGCTGCTGGAGGCCATCTGCTTCTCCTAACTCCTCCTGGAACTGAGGAGTAGAACCGACAACCGCTGGGTTACTGAGATCCACCGGGTTGCTGAGAGAGAGAGAGACAGAGAGAGAGAGAGAGAGAGAAAGAGAGGGAAAGAGAGAGAAAGAGAGAGAGAGCAAGAGAGAGAGTGAGAGAGGGGGGGAGAGAGCGAGCGAGAGAGAGAGAGAGAGAGAGAGAGAGACAGTGTTAGTGCAAAAAAAAACACATCACACATTAGTTCAGCACAGTTTATCTTAGCTTATGTTAGTTTAGCTTGGGTGGCGTAGTTTATTTAGTTTGTTCAACAAATAATTCCCCCCACAATTAAATTATTTACATTACCTCAGCCTTCTCCCAAACTATTGAACTGGGCCATGTTTGTACAATTCAACTACCTTGTGCAGCAAAATCAAAGTGTTTTGTAGCCAAATGACTGATCTGTGGGTCCAAAAGTCCAATATTTACCTCATTATCTCATATGATGGCCTGTTAACTAGGTTGAGATGGGCTAACTCGCTGTGTTTGGTGGTCCTACCAACTTCAGTGGAGTTTCGACTGAAATGGGGCTGAATACATAATGACAGAATTTTCATTTTGGGGTTAAAGGAATATTTCACCCAAAAATGAAAAAAACAACTGAAGTCTGTGGGGACTGATCTTGAGAGTTCCAGAAAGAGCAAAAAATATCCATAAAATTACTCCATTCAGCTTGTGCAGCATAATCTCAGTCTTCTAAAGCCAAACGATCACACGGTGAGTGGAAAAGACCAATATTTTACACCATTATTCAGCGCAAATCTTCACTACATCTGTTGTTTTTATAAAACAGTAACGCTTGCACGCACCCAGACCACGCACGTTCATGTGAATCTGCCCGACTTCCGTGTTTACACTCCCAGGCACTGGTCTACGTCTAACCACTTACTTATCAGACTTTCAAACAAAGAAGAAATTGTCAGATGACTTTGATATAGAAGATGAACAACAGTTCTTTGCCCAGCCTTATTTATTTGAACCAGAATACACAGAGGAGGAACTCAGACAGATGGACGAACCAGCCGCAGTAGCAGCTCAGCCAGATCAAACCACCGGCCCTGTCCGGACAGCATTAGTATTACAATTACAATTTCCCATTTGGCAGACGCTTTTATCCAAAGCGACGTACATATGAGATTTTAATACAACACAAGCAAGGATCTAGTCAGGAGAGAACAACGAGAGTAAGTGCCTTAAAGCTAAGTTCTGGTCCAACAGGACATAGGTGCTATGAGGCAGAGCATAAAGGCAATGCATAAAGTGCATAGAGTGCATAGAGGCAAATAAAGAATTTTGTTTAAATTTTTTTTAGATTACACAGTCCATCAGGTGAGAAGGTGTTCGCTAAAGAGCTGAGTCTTTAGCCTCTTCTTAAAGATTGAGAGGGACTCTGCGGATCGAATGGAGTTTGGTAACTCGTTCCACCACCGAGGAACCACAGAAGAAGAGTCTGGATAGAGACTTAGGGCCTTGTTGTGGCGGCAGCACCAGGCACCGCTCCTTGGCAGAGCGTAGTGCGCGGGAGGGAGCGTAGACCTGAATGAGGGAGTTCAGGTAGGTCGGAGCCATTTTGGTTGCTGCTTTGTAGAGGAGCATCGAGGACTTGAACTTGATGCGGGCAGCGACTGGCAGCCAGTGTTTTGGACTAGTTGAAGACCAGACGTGCCGTTGCGTTCTGGATCATCTGCAGAGGTTTGAGCGTACATGCCGGGAGCCCTGCCAGTAAGGAGTTGCAGTATTACTAGAGTCTGCTAATGTAGTTTTTACCTGAGTGATTAAGTGATTTCAATCTCGTTCCCAATCAACTGTATTTATGATTATTACAGAGTGCATGTCCCCGCGGGAGTAGGCTACTGTTACCAAAACACCTATACAGTTTTTCAGTGAACTCCCACATCCTCTGTCAAATGAAGAACCATCCGGATGTATTTGATTTATAAATTTCAAATGAAATTTGACGGGAATGATATGGCCCCTTAATAATGGGAGTGATAAAGTAATACATGTACGCCATCAGGAGCGTGGGAAACCCACCAACAGTGCCACTGCCAGCCGGGGGCCGGGGACAAAGCACCAAATCCACAGACTGTCTCCAGAAAACAGGGCTGTCTGCTCACTCTAACGCTATACATGTAAATAATTTCACATACCTCTGTTCTTTGTAGAGATGCAGCCGGCTTCAGAAGCGGTAATTCTGTTTTTATTCCCCGGACTTGTGGACGGTAAACCTCTGAGGAGAAAGTTCACTACAGAGCCGGACTAGACAGAAGGATGTAACTGAGAAGTTGACATCCAGCGATTGGGGGGGGGGAGAAATGGTCACTGCTGACTGGCAAAGTGGTTGCTGATAGTGTTAAACAGTCCAATGGCTGCAGGCACAAAGGAACACCTGAGGTGCTCCGTCCTGCAGCGTGGGAGGAGGAGCCTGTGGCTGAAGCTGCTCCTCATCAGCCTCAGCTCGTTGTAGAGAGGGTGAGAGGGGGAGGGGGGGTGAGAGGGGTTCTCCAGGATGGAATTGATCTTGCCCCTCAGCCTCCTCTCTGCCACTACCTCCAGACTGTCCAGTTCGTGTCCCACTACAGAGGCCGAAAGGGGGGCCGATTAAGTATCCTTTATTTATTTATTTCTCTAGAAGCTGAGCCACTATCTCACTCTCTCAGGGCAGACTGAAGATTTTTTGAGACGTGCAATTCTGATGGGGATGAGATGACTCGCACCCTAAACCCCTGAGAGAGACTCGTGATCAGGTGGTCCACAAAAACTTGGCAGGACAGTTCTGAGGCGAGAGCTGGGATGTTGACGGGGGTGGATGGATGGATCTTCAAAATTTTTTGGAACCAGCCTGGCCTTCCTTTTTGAGGAATTGCCGTAGCACGCGGATTCGACGGGAGCACACTGAGTGAGGATGCGCTTCCCTGCAAGAGCCACAAATGTGGAGAAAATTGCAGTTTTGGTAAGTGCATACGCCTTCATTAAAGTTGTTGCAGATTGACATGTTGTTATGCGAATGCTGCTGACGTCCATGGCGATCGGTCTTACTGGGAAAGTTAGAAGGGGGGGCTTGGGTGAGGGGGGGTGGTACTGCTGGACTGGAAGGGGACCTTCAGGCACAGGGGGGCCGAATGCCCTGCGTCTCCACATGAGAAGCAGGTCAAAGCTTGGCAGCCTCCTACTAGCATGACTAAAAGTTTGGTGTCTAGAATGGACCAATTCAGCCGGATATTGGACTGGGAAACATAGAGGGCTGCCTTGCTGGAAAAAGCTTTGTGATATTGGTAAAGGATGTTCCTTCCGTACTTCAGATTGATGAGAGCCAGACAGCCATCCAGTTCTAGGCGGCGTTCTTGATAAACGGAGCAGATGACATCACGATAAATTCCGAAAGCGACTACAAACTCACCCATAGACATGTCTCTGGTCAGACAGGGATCGGAGGATTTTAACACGGCAGATATGTCCTGGCAACCTGTAATCTTCTTATTACACTCGAGGGATGGCAGGATGATACTAATTAGATTGATATCTCTACCCTGCAGAATTTGCTGAGGGTCCCGGCAGGGCGGAACAGGAGGCGATGGGAGCGGATGAGGCTGCTGGGATGGCCGCCGACATGGATGAGCCATCTTTGCGACGTTTTGCTGGAGCATGGGCTAGAGAAGATGTTCAGCTCCTCTTTCGACCTCAGGGAGCTGCATTGGACTCATAAGCCACGGGATGGGTGGAGACCTCGGTTACTGGTGCGGAGTTGGCATCCGGGACTAGGCTGACCAATTCTTGCAGTTGGGAAGCCTGGAGCCCCAGAGATACAGAAATGCCTCTCTCGGAGAGTTGGGCGAGGATTTGAGAGGCATAGGACTGCAATCCAGAGGGTAAGCGATGCGGGCGCTTCTACAGTGAATGGAAGAACTGGTGGAGGCTGATTCTACTGCAGCCTCTTGCAAACTTGATCCCTCTAAGAGGAGCTCATCCTCGAATTCGGACATGGCGAGCACCACTACAGGGAAGGAGAGATTGACGAAGCAACTGGAAATGACAGCGACTGAAAGACAGCATACACATTCCGTGAGTAGCACAACAACATAAAAGATGACGTGTATATACTCTCGACCACTTAGATAATTGGCTCTGCGAGAAGAGAGGGGAAGTGATGGCTTGCTCTGATTGGTTCTCTGAAAGCGAGGGAAAGCGTTGGTTAACTGAGATTGGACAGAGAGAAGTTTGAATGAAACTAAAGAGAGGAGGGCGGTCTTAACTAGTCTTCCTGACTGAACTTACGTAGTACTTCACTTTGTGTGACAGACCAATGCCTAGGAGTGTAAATGCACAAGTGGGGAAGATACTCATGAACACACCAGGTCTGGGTGCGTGCATGCATGAACTTTTTTGAAAACAATGGCTGTAGTGAGGATTTGCGCTACATAATGGCATATTGGTCTTTTCCGCTCACTGTGTGATAATTTGGCTGCAGAGCTGTATGAAGGAACTTTATGGTCATTTTTTGCTGTTTTTGGAACTCTAAAGAACCGGACCCTACTCACTTCAGTTGTTTTGGAGAAGGCTGCTACGGAGTTGTGCTGGCAACCTCCCTGTGTTATATGGAGTAATAAACTTCACCTGTGTTTCAACTGGCATGAGGGGGAAGAGATAATGACAGCATTTTCATTTTTGGGTGAACTATTCTTTTAAGTTAGTTTAAAAAGTAACTAAACCCCAAACCCAAATCTGTGGTGAAGCCTGACATCTAATGGTGAAAAGTAGGGTACTAAACTGGCTATCTGCTATTGGCTGATCTTTGGTGCCAGGTGATGTCACCACCTGTTGTACTCTATAGAAGGTGACATCACCTGGTTTGGGGTTTAGTTACTCTTTAACTACTAAAGTTAGTTTAATTTAGTAAAGTTTAGTTAGTTTGGTTACATTAGTTTTATCTAGGTAACTTTGTTTAGTTTGTTTTTTGTAGGTTAGTTAGTTTAGTTAGCATAGTTATTCAGTAGACCAGTCACCTAAAGGACATGACCTCAGTCCATGCTTCTTTATTATAGAAACATAAGCTGCCAGCAAAATTCACTATAAAAACTGTAAATAATAATAATAAACTTTATTTGTATAGCACCTTTCATGCAGAGAAGCAACTCAAAGTGTTTTCCAGCAGACAGACAATCAACGTCACAAGAGGCAAAGCAATGATGAAACCACAAGATAAAAGAAAATAAAAACAATAGTAACAGTAATAGATAAATAAAACAGTAGTGACATCATTACTTAAAGGGGCCCAAATAACATGTTTTCCATCATGATCCCTATTAGTAGAAACCATAACTTCGCTAGCCGCCTGCTCCGCCCGTCCGGTAACACCGGGCAGCCCCCTCCCACTCTACTGCAGTAGAAACCTAGGGACATACGGGACAGTCTTTGAAAACTATGATAAACGTTGTTTTGCAAAACACGACACTCACAGTATAATCATACCGGTGTCAGTATGTTATCTTGAAAAAATTGTAAAAAACTGAGCATTCTGTCAGCAGTTATTTTTGGAGACAGTGGCATTCTTCTGGCTCTTGTTTTTGCTGCATTCGTGGAGGGAGATGTGTCTGGCAGGCTTTACATGTGGATTTGTTTACAAAACTGTAGCAAACTCTAAGCTATTGCAGGGTAAACAGATGCAAACACAGACTTCTAGCTAGCCAGCTACAGTTTTACGTGTGATAAAACAGTGAGAATAAAAATGTAGTAAAGTAAAATTATATACGTGTATGTACATACATACATATACGTATATACATACATACATACATACACACACAGCCTACATACACATACATACACACATACATACACACACATAATAACATTAAAAATAAAAACCCTAACCCGTAAAAGGAAGGTTAGTGATAAGATAATTGGAAGAGGTGGGTTTTCAACTTCCCTTGAAAAATGCCTTCTGTCTGTGCCTCTCTAAGATCCCTGGGCAGTGTGTTCCATAGTTTTGTACCATAATAACTGAAGGAGGCCTGACCAGTAGTTTTACATCTCACACGAGGTACAGTCAGTAATTTTTCAGAGGAGGATCTTAGAGGGCGAGCTGGGGTGTAAAATGACAGACAATCAGATATATATAAGGGTTTTAAACCATTAAGAGCTTTGTAGATAATTAACAGAACTTTAAAACCAATTCTAGCTGACACAGGGAGCCAGTGCAAGTCATATAAGACTGGTGTTATGTGGTCCCTTATTTTTGTCTTTGTTAAGACCCTGGCAGCAGCATTTTGAATAACCTGGAGCTGTGCAATTGCTGCTTTTGGCAGGCCAGTATAAAGTGCATTGCAGTAGTGAAGGTGACTGGTTATAAAAACATGAACAAGCTTCTCCACGTCCTGTTGAGTAAGAAATGGTCTAACTTTGGCAATATTACATAAATGAAAAAAGGCAGTCTTGGTCAAATAATTCAAATGTGCTTTGAAATTAAAACCAGAGTCTAAAATAGGTTTCTTGTAATCGGGTCTGAGATGCCAGATTGCCTAGTTTGGAGAGAATAAGATCTCTTTTGGCCTTGGGACCAACTAGATGGGTATCTGTCTTATCTTCATTTAACTTCAGAAAGTTTAATCAACATTGTATTGCCTGATAACAGTACCTGGTGGGAGCATATAAAGGGAAAATAGTAGAGAACCTAGCAGGCTGCCTTGAGCCACACCATAGTTGATACCCACTGTTTCTGAGACATGTTCACCAAGTTTTACATAAAAATTTCTTTCAGTAATATATGAGCAAAACCAATTAAGAACGGTACCAGACCAACCTATTTCTCAAGGTGGTTAATAAGGATGCTGTGGTCGATTGTATCAAAGGCAGTACTTAGGTCCAGGAGAGTACAGAGACATTACCAGCATCAGCGTTTAATCTTAGATCATCTACCACTTTGACCAGAGCCGTTTCAGTGCTATGATGTGATCTGAAGCCAGGCTGGAATTTTCACTCAGGTAATCATTTAGTTGTTCAAAAACCACCTTTTCTAAGACTTTGCTCAAGAAAGGCAGGTTAGATATAGGGCGGTAGTTGCTAAGAGTGGAGCTATCTAGGTTTGGTTTTTTGAGCAGAGGCTTTATGATGGCGGTTTTAAAAGCGTTTGGAAAAATGCGTGTGTGTGTGTGTGTGTGTGTGTGTGTGTTACCTGAGCATGTGTAGGAATCTGAACCAGGTCTGGCCGATGCGCTCGTTGTCCATGTCTGCTGGGATCAGAGCAGCATCTTCTTCTGGGACTTTAAGTGGAGGGAAGGATGGACCGTAGGTTAACAGCAACAATCTGCAAGGTCAACAAGACAGATAAATATCATCATGTTTAAAATGTGATGGAGAGTTGTGTGGGATTACAGACCGACCACAGCTAAACCCAACAGTCAGCCCAGTGTATGACGGGTCTTTTTCACTGCAGGCTTAAAGTCCAGGAACCTTAGCCTAGGAACACTCGGCCCTGGAACACTTAGCCCTGGAACACTTAGCCTAGGAACACTTAGCCTAAGAACACTTAGGCTAGGAACACTTAGCCTAGGAACACTTGGCCCTGGAACACTTAGGCTAGGAACACTTAACCTAGGAACACTCGACCCTGGAACACTTAGCCTAAGAACACTCGACCCTGGAACATTTAGGCTAGGAACACTCGACCCTGGAACACTTAGGCTAGGAACACTTAGCCTAGGAACACTTGACCCTGGAACACTTAGCCTAAGAACACTCAACCCTGGAACACTTAGGCTAGGAACACTCGACCCGGGAACACTTAGGCTAGGAACACTTGGCCCTAGAACACTTAAGTTAGGAACACTTGGCCCTGGAACACTTAGGTTAGGAACACTTAGCCCTGGAACACTTAGCTTAGGAACACTTGGCCCTGGAACACTCGGCCCTGGAACACTTAGGTTAGGAACACTTGGCCCTGGAACACTTGGCCCTTGAACACTCGACCCTGGAACACTTAGGAACACTCGATTCTGGAACACTCGACCCTGGAACACTTAGGAACACTCGATCCTGGAACACTAGGCCCTGGAACACTCAACCCTGGAACACTTAGGTTAGGAACACTCAGCCCTGGAACACTTAGGTTAGGAACACTCGATTCTGGAACACTCGACCCTGGAACACTTAGGTTAGGAACACTTAGGTTAGGAACACTCGATCCTGGAACACTCGGCCCTGAAACACTTGACCCTGGAACACTTAGGTTAGGAACACTTGGCCCTGGAACACTTAGGTTAGGAACACTCGGCCCTGGAACACTTAGGTTAGGAACACTCGGCCCTGGAACACTTGGCCCTGGAACACTTCGGTTAGGAACACTCGGCCCTGGAACACTTAGCCCTGGAACACTTGGCCCTGGAACACTTCGGTTAGGAACACTCGGCCCTGGAACACTCGGCCCTGGAACACTCAGCCCTGGAACACTTAGGTTAGGAACACTCGGCCCTGGAACATTTGACCTTGGAACACCTAGCCATGGAACAGCACTACCACTAGTGCTACATTGTCCTTCCAGACAGCACTGGCCTAGGCTTATCACCATAGTTACCAAGTCAGTAACCTTGATTCAACTAGCTAGCTAGCATTTAGCCAGCTATCTGTAATGACAACAAACTATTCGGTTAAAATAAATTGCACCCCAGTTAGTCCAGCATCCAGGGTTATCCAGGGTCCAACATGAAGGACATCTGATATATAAGCAATTTGACTAAAGATAAAGAAAGCTGCAACAGCTAGCACTAGCACCAGGACTAACAGTTTGGTCTGGCCCAGCCCAACACAATCCCTGGTACTAAATTTAAACATATGATTTGGCCCAAAATGGAAAATGGGGTCAGTATTAATATATTAGTATTAGTATTAACATTAGTGTTAGTGCTAATGGTGCTAGTGTTAGTATTAGTGTTAGTATAACTTTGTTTCCACCAACTAGAGTATCTGGCACTATCAGGAAACAGTACTTTGGTACAACTCTCAAACACTTGCCAGAAACCCCCACAACTTAGCCAATGTGCTCCTATCAGTTGTGATTTTGGCAAACATGTATAGTTAAAGACCTGTCAATATTCATACAGGTGCATGGGTATCTGAGTAAGACCCTCATCTCCAGAAATGAGAGCCCAGTCAGTCAGCTCCTTGCACCAGCAGTGACAGTGAACAGGTCCTCAGCTGCATAACACATGGTTGATTAAAACATCACGTGAGAAAGCAGAATGCTTCTCTTTGTAAAGAAAAACTTGCCTCTACTCACAAAGTAGGGTAATATTAATCCCACTAGACACAGTTTTCACTGTTTGGAAAATCAAAGTAAGTAAAAGAGCCAAATGTATAGTAGTTTATAACTTTGAAAATGTGCAATTCCACGTGAAAATGTGCAGTTCAGTAAACGCACTGATTGCCTTGACTGGTTTGCAATGATGGCCACATAAATGTTTCTTCTTTGGTTTTTATTTTGTCTTGGTCTAAATGTTTGGTTATAGTTGGGATAAAATTTGGGGCATACTGTTGAATGTTAAGTTTCATTTTGTTCTGTCAGATTGGATGAGATACAACAGAAGAAAAGCTTTCTTCTTTACTCATATGTTTTTGATCTTCTCAAACACACAATGTCATTATAGGCTACTATGAAAGAAAGAAAGAGTCCTTTTCCAACTGTCCATTTTGGGTCTTGCAGACTGGCAGCAGCTCCCCAGTCTTTAATAAAAGGCACTGGCCATTTGGAACGAGCAATTTCACCTAGATGTCAGCTGCGCTCCACTGGTGGACTGAAGGCTGGACTCTTTCCTTATACGTTACCCTTAAACCAATGTATAAGGTTTAAGGCATAAGGCCTAAGGGTTGTTAAGGGTTAATTAGCATAAAAAGGCCTTAGTAAAGGTTTAACTGGATTTAAGTAGGCATTAGGCTTGCCACGGTAGTCGGTGTTACCGGTGTTACACAGTGGTTGGGCATACACCGATTACATTACTTGCCCACCGACACCGTCGTTTTTCTTTTTTTTTTTATAGAAATAAAACCCATTTAGTTCATTTTCGCGTATCAGCGCCCACGTTCATCAAATAAAAAAACTCTGATTTGTAAAATACTAAGCGGCATGTTATCAATACTTGACAGACGCTACAATTATAAACTGAAAGTGTCTGCTCCGTCCGCAGCAGCAGTCAGAGTCGCAGCACAGAGGAGCGGAGTCAGATTTCACTTATCACGTGACGAGAGTAAGGAGAGTTGACCGACAAGATGATGGCGGAGGATTTGGTGTCAAAGCCAAAAGCAAAAGCGCCTATTTGCAATATTTCGGATTTAAACCCAATGCTAATAGGGAACCTGATAATGTCAATCAGGCAATCTGTAAACTTTGTCTGATGAAGGTGGCAGCATCTGGAGGCAACACCTCTAATCTACACACACACCTTCAAGTGCACCACGAGAGTGAGGCTGCCAAAATGGGCCCCGCAGTGAAATCTCAACCGGAGAGATCAGTCACACAGCCATCCATAAGTGGTGCATTTGCGCGATGCACTAAATATAAGATGGACAGTGAGAGGTGGAACGCATGCACTGATGCGGTGACCAAATATATCTGCAAAGAAATGGTGTCTTTCAACACTGTTGAAAAGCAATCGTTCAGATAACCACACTCGACCGTCAGTACGAGGTACCAGGGCGGACATATTTCTCCACAACAGCCATCCCGCGCGCCTACACTTGTGTCCGGAGTGAGGTGCAACGGGCCATCTCAGCAGTCGAGCACTTTTCCCTCACAACAGACATGTGGTCCAGCACAAAAATGACACCGTACATGTCACTGGCCTGCAAACAAGCTTTTTGCCAGAGGACCAGACCGCCGCTAACTTGGCCGATGCCTTGCAGGAGGCTCTGCGAGAATGGGGATTAGAAAAGGATAAAGTGTCCTGTCTCACGACCGACAATGGAAGCAACATAAAAGCGGCTGTTCGTAACTTAGGCTGGCCCGGGTTGAGCTGCTTTGGGCACAACCTGAACCTCGCTGTGTCCAACACCGTCGACAAGACAGAGAAAGTGCGCACAGACCGTGCCCTGGCAGTTTGTCGCACAATCAACGGCATGTTCTCTCACAGCTGGAGAAGGAGACGGGAGCTGCAGAAAGCCCAGGTCGAGCTCGGCCTCCCAGAGCACTCACTGGTGGCGGTAAGTTTATTATTAGGTAATAGCCTATAGTTTGGGGACAAAACAGTAAAATGTTAATAAAATAGAATAAAATAAAATAAATAATAATGATAAACAGTAAAATGTTTGGTGCCTTTCCACTTCGATGTATGAATATGGTATTTATAATTGTACCACACCCTAAGCATTTTTTAAATTAAGGTTGGTAAAATTGTGTATTTATTTTCGCCCAACAGGACTGTGCAACTCGCTGGGGCTCCAAGCAGAAAATGATCGAGAGGACGCTAGAGCAGAGGCAGGCCATCAATCGAGTTCTTACAGATGACCGTAAAGCCAATGTGAGCATCACATGGCAAGACGAGGATGTGTTGCAGTCGGTGAACAAAGCGCTGAAACCAGTGAGCGAGTTCACAGACATTCTGTCCGGCGAGAATTACGTCACTGCATCATCTCTACTCCCCGTGCTGCATCTGATTAAAGAGGACACATTGGCCCCATCGGATGAAGACAGGCAACTGACAGCCGACCTGAAAACCGGCATCATATCCATTTTGGACGAGAAATATGAAGCTCTGCCAGAAGCAAGCCGGGACCTTATGAGCAAGGCAACATTCATGGACCTGCGCTACCGGGGTGACTACAACCCTAATGTTGAGGAGACCAAGAGGATGATAGAGGAAGAAGCGGTCATCCTCGGGCGGGCAGCGCACCCAGTGAGAGAACAGGGAGATGAAGAGGAGGAGGGAGCCGCCGCTGAGCCCGAGCCGCAACCCAAAACAAAAAAAACTTTAGCAAGTTTATTAAAAAGAAAAGCAGGCGCCACCACAGCCATACCAACTCTTCCTGAAAAGGTAGTCGCGGAGATTGCCACCTATGCTCAAGAGTCCGCCATCAACGCGGAGGAGGATCCTCTCGTCTGGTGGAAAGCGAATCAAACGAGGCTTCCCCTGCTGGCAAAGGTAGCCAAAAAATACCTTTGTGTGTGTGCAACAAGCTGCGCATCCGAGAGGGTGTTCAGCACGGCGGGGAACATAGTCACCCCCACAAGATCCCTTCTTAAGCCAGAGAAGGTGAATATGTTGGTTTTCCTGGCAAAGAACATGTAAAGCACTGTCGCCAATTGCCAATTTAGTTTCAATTTTCTTTTTTTTTTCATTTTGAAAAGCCTGTTGACTTTTGCCGTTTATCTTAGGCATTACGCAACAATGTGGAAGGCTTTGTTTTTTTATTCATTTCTTATTTATTTGGTTCCATAGTTTTTGCTAATGTCACTTTTTTACTATGTATATTATTTAAAATTGTAATTTATTCGTCTTATTTTATATTACAGCAGCACGGGACGGGTATGCAGGCCAAGCCGTCATCCATCTTATTCGTTTTGTTAATAAAAGTTATATTTCTATGTTTAATATAAGAGAGTTTGTAATTGCACTGTTTTATTGTTGTTGTGTTTTTCATTAAAAAATAATAATGAACCAACCTTCTAAGCATTCGTGTTGTTCAAAAAGTAAGGGGAAGATCTAAAGATCTAACGTTAAAGATCAAAGTAAGCGCTCTACAGATATTTTTTTCATACTTTTATTGCAAGTAATTCATAAATCAGTACAACCACAAAATGTTCAGTATATTTACATGTCTTTGCAATTATTATTATTATTTTTTTGTATTTTATACACCTGGTGACACAAACAGAAGGGAAAAAAACACATATTGAGCCGACGAATATCTTTTCTTGTAAAATGTCCAGTGTAATTGGTAACACTGGTGTTGTCATGAGTTTATTAACTAGTGGGAAAATTTCCTCACCGTGGCATCCCTAGTAGGCATAGCTAACACTTCCAGTAGGGGTTATTACCTGGAGCAGTGACAGCTTTACTAAGGTGAAGGTGAGGATATTACTGTTTACCTGGAGGTTAAGGCGGTGATGGCTCTGCTCCACTGCTCCACCACTGCAGGCTGGTGTCTCCAGGTCACTAACATCTCCCTGGCTGTCTTCCAATATGGCGGTGTGGGGAAACAGTGAGCACAAGCCAAAAACCAAACTTCAAACAGAACTGCCATCAACTTGTCAGCTAGCTTCTCTGCTATTCCACCTACACACAGAGAGACAAAGAGACAGACAGAAACAGGGAGTCAGCAGAAAGTACATGTGTAAATCTAGAACTGTAGCTCCTAGACCTGATCCTCCTCCCTCCTGCTCCTCCCTCCTGCTCCTCCATGTTACTGTCAGGCAGATGTGGCGGTTCTACTCCTCCATACTGAGGCTGTCAGAACGAATTTCAATATTCGAAATTCAGTGAAATGTCAATAAATCATAAAGTCCCAACCTGCCCATCGAGTGCGTCAAAAACAGCAGGTTTTTATTGTTTGTTTTTTTACAGCCTATTGAACAGAACACATCACTGGCTCCTCAGACTTTGGATTTCTGTGTAAAAGGCAAGATGCAGCAGAACAACTCAAACCTTTCAAGACATTTAATAACAGAAAAACCACATGCTGTGAATTAACTCTCTCAGGTTTCTGCATTGTAAAATAAAAGTGAATTTACAGTGGTTCAGAAAACTTTTAAATAAAAGCCTATTTGAGAGCCTTATTTATAAATAAATAATCTTTTGGCATTTAAAGTTCTGTGCGGTCTCCCATCTTTGTCACATACATGAGCCGGTCTGTGACGGTGCAGGAGTGGACTATGATTAATTAAGTCTTCCACTGACAGATTGCATATCATTCTATCAGTAACGTCAGGAGAGGAAGCCAGCAGAGGGAACCGTGTGTAGAAGAAGTTGTGTTATGAATAACAAGAAGTGTACAATTCACAATTTCTGTCAACCTTTGAAGAAAAAAAATACATAAATAAATAAACGTTTGGAGGAATCTTTGGAGGAATCTCTGAGCTGGACTGCGAAACGTTTCAATTATTGAATTTAGAATTGCTTTTCAAATTCAATATTCAGAAGAGCAAATTTGTGATTATTCAGAAGCGGAGCTCCATCCAGAACATCGTTGGGGTCTGATTATATTATATTATTATATTATAATATTATTATATTATATTATATTATAAATATATTATCATTGGTGCCTTGTTGTGGATTTTTGCCCAATGGGAGTGAGCAGGGGTTGCAGTGATTGGCAGACTGGCAGTGGTGGGCGGTGCCAACATAAAAACAGTGCAGTGATTGGCTGACCTGCAACAGTGGGTGGTGCCAGCATGGTGTGGTTGATGTGAAGCAGGAAGAGCAGCAGACTTTCCCAGGTTTCTCTGCTTATCACAGCACTCTCTCTGGCCAACTTCTGAACTGCACACAACACCTGCTGGCAAAGTCTGAAGTGCATCGGACTGTAATGCTCTGTTCTGAAAAACAGAGAGAGAGAGAGCGGAGAGAGAGAGAGAGAGAGAGAGAGAGAGAGAGAGAGAGAGGGAGAGGGAGAGGGAGAGAGAGACAGACAGAGAGAGAGAGAGAGAGGGGGGAGAGAAAGAGAGACAGAGAGAGAGGGAGAGAGAGCGGGAGACCTTCTTTAACCAGTCCTTTATTGGCACAAACGTTTCCAGTTAGAGATAAAAAACAAGACATTTCAGAGAATAAAAATGGGTAAAACCAAATCACACATACATAAATACAACCCCCACCCCCCTATACACCCAAGTTTCTTTCAACGACATTGTACCATTAAACATGGAAACAGCAGAAAATACATAAATAAGTAACAGCATTACTTGACTTAACTTTGTCACCTTATGCCTTCCCCCAAAAAGCCAAGAGTAGTGAATCTTGGACTATACTGCATAGAACATTTCCCAATCCCCAGTTTTCCACAAACTCATCCAAGTTGGAAGCCATTGTATAATATGCATACTCTATTGTTAGACAAGCTGCTACAAGTCCTCTGACCATGAGTTCAGGATCGACAGACCCCGCCCCTTTTATTGTATTCCTTCTTGTAAGCCAGATACTCATTTTAGCTTGACCTAACAAAAAGTTAAGAAGGCTAACCCATCTGCGTTGTGGAACACTATAGTTAGGACCAAAAATAATACAAGTTTCACTTCTCCAAAACCGGTGAACCATTGCTGTACTAAAGAAAAAAGAAGAGTCTAGGGCATCTCAGCCAAAGATGCTCTAAAGTCTCCTCCTCCTGACAGAAAGGACAGCTGCTCCCTACCCTCGGATCTATATGTGCCACATGTCTGTTAGTAGCCACATGTCTGTTAGTAGCCACATGTCTGTTAGTAGCCACGGCCCCATGCACAATTCTCCACTGGAGATCCGTGGTGTGTTTCTCTATGGGAGGCTTGTACAAAGACCTCCAGCTGCGTCCGGGAGATGAGTCTAGTGCAAACACCCCCGGCCACTTCGACTCTGGCAACCCGGCTAAAGAGTTTCCTGTTCAGAACCTTGACACTGACAGTATAAAGAGCCTTCTTAGAAACATCAAGGAAGTTCTGTAACTCTGGTGTTCTAAAGGACAGAAGTGCTCCATTCTCCTCCTCCTGCTCCTCCACTGCAGCAGAGACAGTCAGCTGTGGAAAGTCCAGCCGTCCCTCTGGCTGTCCGACAGCAGACTCTCTCCCTATGGCTTCCCTGAAACTGCCGGGAAGTGAACACATCACCTCATCCAGCAGTCTCTGCAGAAGAGACTGAGATTGAGATCATCTATCCCCAAGACATAAAAACAGAGAGAGAAAGACAAAAGTTTAAAGAGAAAACTCCCAGAGAAAACCCAGAGATGCTCCTCTCAGACTACAGAAAAAAGACAAAAGATTAAGAGAAGTCTGAAAGATGTAACCTACTCTTCCATACTGATCACCCTTCTGCATGGCACACTGCCATTACTACAACCATGCCGGTGTCATCTAAAGGAGGAATCTTCAAAGGCAGACAAATCATTATTGGAAAAGAAGAAGACAAAACAACTGTCAACATCTACCATAACGGAAGAATTATGATTCAAGGATCCATACAAAACGTTGATGCCTTCCAAAAACATTTCTGCGCACTAAAAACGGAAGCACAAAAACACAAAAGGGCAACTGATGAAGGGAACACTGAGGATGAAATACCATTAACCATTCATCCAAAATGCCTCACCCTTTCCCCCTCTCCTAAAATGAACATGATTAGAGACTGCGTTGCTGAACTAGAGAGTGACTATACAATGTTCAAGGAAGAGACCATCAGCAGCATCGTTAAACTTAAGACTCAGCAGTACAGCAACAACTCCATGGCATCCCAGCTTCGGGAGCTGATGACCACCATCAAACAGATGGAGGACATCAACATAAACCTCCACCTGGAGTTAAAGAGAGTCAAAGAGGAACTATCCCAGAGGGAGCAGCACAGCCAGGCCCTGGAGAGACAGCTGGAGGAAGTCAAGAGGATGATCTGTTCCACCTCAGAGAAAACAAACACCTCTCCTGACAGACCCATCCTGACTGGCCCATGCACCCCAGCAACACACACCTCTGACACTGACCCGAAAAGGGATGAGGAACACACTACAATAACCGACCTTGTATCTGATATCAGAGAAAACACACACATCAGTGCAGTTCTCAAGATGGAGAAAAACATATATATATTATGTGACTCTAATGGCAAATATCTCGATGAGAAACGCCTATTCCCAGGTACCAAAGCAAAAAAGCTCTGGAGCCCGACCACCCTGTCCGCCACTGAACTACTGAGAGGAGGCAAAATAAGAAATCCCACGCATATACTAATACACACCGGGACTTACGACCTCACCACAAGGAGAGTGGATGTTGCCAGGGCACTGACCGAGGTGGCAACAACAGCCATACAGGCCTACCCATCTGCCAAAATCATCCTCTCAACTCTTCTGCCCAGAACCAACATGCCCCAGAGGATCATTCATGGGATCAACATAGAGGTGTCCCGCAACTGTGCCTTCATGCCAAATGTCTACATGGCTCATCACCGTGACATTGACCATAGCTACCTTCACGACCATATCCACCTCAACAGGAAGGCAATGGGAGGCAAAGGTACTAAAGAACATCACTCTGGACAGAAAACCTGTGAACAAAACAAGACCCTGAGAAACATCAAGATAAAACGGCAACAAAATGAAACTCCTCTGCGACCACAGCAGCCAAATAACGGTACTGAACCTCTGTAAAAGTCTCGGTCTACACATAATCAACGGCAGAACCAGAGGCGATAGTCTAGGGAGATACACCTACTGCTCATCACTGGGACAGAGTGTGGTGGACTATACCATCACTGATGTGGAACATAAACTAATTAGTGCCTTTGTGGTGAAGCCACAACTCCCAATATCTGACCACTCACAAACTGTGCTGTACTTACAACAATTTGAAAAAACACAATGAATAACAAACCTACAGGGAAGCTCCATCCTCTACCTCCAAGGTATAAATGGGCCAAGGCCAAATTAGAACTATTTTCATCTAATATGGAACATCACAAAATTACAAATATGTTAAACATTTTTCAAAAATTCAACCTATCACGCTGACCCTCAGGGGGTAAACTCAGCAACAAAACACATAAATAATATATTTGAAAATTTGACTTCACTGTCAAAACTAAATACACAGAGAGAGAAGAAAATCAAAACCTGCAAAGAAGAAGTGGTTTGACCGAGAATGTGATTCCTCTCGAAAGGTGTTAAGGACGCTCTCTAACAAAAAACACAGAGAACCTGCCAACCAGGAGCTGTACCACGCATACTCAATGGCCCTGACATCATATAAGAATCTCCTGAGAAACAAAAAGGAAACACACATGAATGCTAAATTAAGTCAAATTGAAGAGGCCATTAACACCAACCTTTTCTGGGATGTATAAAAAATTTGATAACCCCATAGCACAACTAGCCATTCAAAATCGAGTAATCTGGAAGGATTATTTTGAAAAGCTCTACAAGAAATGTAGAAGCCAAGGATTTCAATCAATATCAGATCCAAGTACAGCAAAAACTAGAGAATTTAGAAAAAACTATTAGGCCATACCAGAATCCCTTAGATTATCCAATCATGATGAGTGAAATAAAAAATCAAATCAAGACCCTTAAATCAAACAAATCATATGGACCTGATAACATCAGTAATGAAATGCTGAAATTAAGTAGCCCCAAATTGTTGGATGCATTGCTGAAACTATTTAATCTCATATTAGAGTCTGGATGCTCCCCAGGGATCTGGAACAAAGGAATGATAACACCCATCTATAAAAAGGTTGATAAATTTAACCCGAATAATTACAGAGGTATATGTGTCTGCAGTTAACTGGGAAAGGTTCTTGTCGGTATCATCAACAACAGAGTTCAGATGTTCCTTCAGCAGCACAATTCCTTAAGTGGGAGTCAAATTGGCTTCACACCTAAAAATCAAACATGTGACCACATCTACTCCCTCCACATTTTAATTAACCAAAATTTAAATGAAAAAAACAGGAAAATATTTGCCTATTTTATTGATTTTAAAAAGGCCTTCGATTCTATTTGGCACAATGGTCTGTTGTATAAAGTACTACAAAATGGCATCGGAGGGAAAATATACAATATAATAAAATCACTCTATGAAAATAATAAATGTAGTGTGAAAATAGGGAATAAAAGAACTGAACATTTCACTCAAGGACGCGGGTTGAGGCAGGGCTGCAACCTCAGCCCAACCCTGTTCAACATCTATATCAACAAACTTGCAACGATATTGGAACAGTCTGCAGCTCCGGGCCTCATGCTGCAGGACCTGGAGGTGAAATGCCTGCTATACGCTGATGATGTGGTGATTCTATCACCCACACCAGAGGGTCTACAGGAGCATCTAAGACTGGTAGAGCAGTACTGTCAGAGATGGGCACTGACTGTCAATCTGGAAAAAACCTCTGATATGGTTTTCCAGAGAAAAGGCCAGTCACAGGAAAACAAGTACAAGTTCACATACGGAGGAATCACATTAAAACATAGCATGAGCTACAACTACCTCGGTGTGGAAATCACCTCATCAGGGGGTTTTGGTTTGGCTACAAAGGCACTAAGTGACAAAGCAAGAAGAGCTTACTATGCCATAAAATCCAAATTTGGAAAAACTGTTGTCCCAGTAAAAATATGGATTAATTCCTAAATTCTGTCTTAACACCAATACTCCTTTATGGAAGTGAGGTGTGGGGTCCGATTTCCTATCCCAATATCAACAAATGGGACAAAAGTCTGACTGAAACATTTCAGTTAGAATTTTGTAAATCTGTACTGGGTGTCCATAGAAATGCTCCAAATCTCGCCTGTAGAGCTGAACTGGGACTCTTTCTCATGTTTATTGAAATACAAAAATGAGCTTCATCTAAACAGAGCAGACCAAAACTCCATCAAACACAAAGCGCTGCTGAGCAACACTGTGAAGTCCAGGACAGATAAACTTGGAAAAGTCGCTCTACAGTTCACAAAAATAACTGAAAATCAGGACAAACTTAAAGAATCATCCAAAAACAAAACTAAACAATTTGTCTCTGTATTAAAAGATGCATATTTAACAAACTGGAAAAATGACATTGTATCGCACAAAAAGCTTCAGTGCTATTCAATTCTCAACCATGAAATTCAATTGGCAAAATATCTAACCATCAAAAACACAAAAGAAAGAAGAGTTTGATCAAAACTAAGGCTCAGTGACCATACTCTCAAAATTGAGAGGAAGACATAAGAAGTCCTGCTACCTGATGAAATGAGGTTGTGTAAATTTTGTGAACTGCAAAAAAAAGAGACTGAATCACACTTCTTGTTTGAATGCCCTAAATATGAAGAAATAAGAAACAAATATTACCCTGAACTTGAAAAACACTTTCCAAACTTCTCCCTCCGTTCTAACGAAATGAAACTACCGATTGCACTTGGAGAGGAAGAGAAGAGTTTGTCTCAGCATGCTACAGGCTGCGAGACAACAGCTGAGTTCATTCTTCTGTATGTGTCTGTTTACATTTTATTATTATTCCAATGAATGTTTTCCTATTTATATAAACAATATGTAACTGTAATTTATCATTCTATATTTTGTTTTCTGCAATGTATACGTTTGCTTTGGCAACATGTACTCCGGTATTTCATGCCAATAAAGACACTTTGAATTGAATTGAATTGAATTGAGAGAGGGAGAAAGAGAAAGACAGAGGGAGAGAGAGAGAGGGAGAGGGAGAGGGAGAGAGAGAGAGAGAGAGAGGGAGAGAGAGAGAGAGAGAGAGGGAGAGAGAGAGAAAGAGAGAGAGAGAATTTTAGAATTTGAATTTGAACAGCTTTTTATTAAAAACAATTTAGCAAATGACAAAAAAAGATTTCATACATTCATTGGTCAGTCACAATAAAATAAACTTACAACAACAAAAAACAGTAAACAAAACCAAGCACAGCCATGAGACGTCCTTCAACTCAATCCAGCTCCAAAGATAAGCTCCTCCCCCTCAACAGAGCACAGTGCACCTCCATAACACCAGACACAGTATGTGAACTTATCCAGATCCTTCATAGCTCTATAGGGGTGTAACGATACACTCAGCTCACGGTTCGGTACGATACACGGTACAGGCTTCACGGTTCGATACAATGACAATATTTTTAACAAAGTTTAAATGGAAACAAATTATGACTATAGAAGATTCTTTCCTTATTGCTTAGACATAAAATGTCAAAAAAACAATATTTTCAACTTGAAGTTTAACCTATTCCTAGAGTTTCTTTTATAATGGTTTCTTTCTTTGTTATATATTTTTCAGTGCAAAAAGCAAATAATGGAATCTGTTGAATAAAATAAATCAGCTTGTAACAGCAGATGCTTGTCTAAATGAAACAAATTGTAAATTAAAATAAAATGTCTAAACAAGGAGGTCCTCTTTACAATTAAGTGCAAATGTCTGAATATAGTTGATCTAACATTCTCCAAACACCTTAGTTGGCCAGGCAGGCCACAAAACTTAAACTTAAATTAAAACAACAAATATGTTCAGACACTGATTTTCTAACCTAGGAGGACATGTTTTATTTTTTTAAAGAAAATTAGCATGTCAACATTTTCAGGCAGCAGCTGACACCTTTGACAGTTAGCTACATACACACTGCCAGAATTTGGTAGTGACAACCGAATTTATGAATGAGAGTGAATTTGCATATGTATGGTTCACACTGGAGCAGAGCGGAGTAAAATTACCACTGTGTCTGTACGGGTAACAGGAGTCACTCCACTCCTCTGACCTCGCGATGGTTATAAATAATGTCTGTAACCATCGTTTACTTCAGACCAATATGGCAGCTACCATTGCCTGTGTTTTCAGTTTACACACCAGTAACACCAGTAACCAGAGGCGTCAATTTATCCATCAGATCTTAATAAACCGCCACTGACAGTGGCGTCATATTCTCTTTTTCCACCACATGGACTTGATACTTTCAACAGCAACATTTGGGCCGGGCCGAGACCGCAGAACTGGTAGGAACAACCTCAATGTTGAGGAAACAGACTGGATAGAAAATTTGAGAATGTCTCACAACACTTACCTCCGTCTCTTTCAAAATAAGGATGATAATGTTACATAACATAACGAGTGTATTCGACTACACACCTGGCTCATCCTGGTCTCGAGTGAACGTCGGTGAACGTCGATGTCAATGACATCATAACGCCAGTCAGGCAAACTAGGATCTAGGGTTACTGATTCCGCCCTCTGGCGTTTAAAGTATGTAAATGAAAACAAAGAGTAGTCTACATTTTGGTGGCGCAGCTAATTGATAAGCTTTACTTGATATCGTGAACCATTTTTCACCTCCACGTTTTTGGATCGCGAAATTTCGTCCCACGATATATCGTTACACCCCTACTCTATAATAATTCAAATCAACCCTCACTCTGGCGTTTAGCATCCTGATGAACAAATCTTCTGCATCAAAGTCTAAAGATTGTTCCATTTTCTTTTTCCGACTGACATAAATAGCCATTTTAGCCTGTCCTAAGATGAAATTCAAGAGTTGGCATTTATCCCCTAAGTTCTGACTATTTACAACCAAGAATAAAAGACTGTCCAAACAACCTGAACATCTTCTCTAACAGAAGGAACAGAGGTGATTCAGAAAAGCGATGGAACAGTTTCTTTCTGGACACAATATGGACAGTTGTCTTTGACATTAAGGTTTAGAACAGAGATAAAAGCATTGACAGCCACTATGCCATGCAGGATCCTCCACTGCAGATTACCATGTTGTTTTGTTAACGGTGGTTTAATGCCCTCCACACTGGTCTCACCTCATCTTTCAAGCTCAGTTGAGCTCTCCAAGGTGTGTCAGTTCAACCATTCAGGTTTGTTTTGTTCAACATTTTCACAACCATATTATACATCATTTTACCTTTAAAATCACCTAAGTCTGTGTTAACTGCACCCCCCATTTCTAAAAAAGGACCCACACAATCTTTAAAATCAGGAGCAATTGTCAGTGATGGAAAAGGATCTTCACTGTCAGGATGGATCAAACTACTACAGTATGCTGCTAACAAAGAACATTCCTTCTCTGTAAGCTGACATGTTGTCAAGCAGCTGACTAATGAGCCGTGTGGATATCAGTCCCAGGTGAGACGCTAGTGCAGCAGCACTGTCCAGGTTTGGCCCCGCCAAGTCCCCTACGTCACCCAGTGTGACGATTTTCACCATGCAGAACAGTTTTAAGACTGTGGGTCCAACCCCACAGGTTGTGACCAAATGTCCTCCATACACCACTGGTTCCTTTAGAAGCCAGTGCAGAGAGTCAGACCACTCCAGTCTCTCCTTCTTGAACATACTCCACTCTCTCAACAGTCCATGATAAAAAGCAGGTAGTCCAGTGAGGTTCGGGTTTTTAAGGTCCATTAAAAACAGTGACATGTTTAGTCCCGGTCCACCACACCGCTGCAGTATAGCACAAGCTATTGGTCTCCAGACCAAGTCTTTAGGCCCAGCCAGCAGTATTTTAATGAACTGCAGGCGGAAGGCTGCGTCCCTGCTGGCCAGATGCATAATCCCTTAACCCCCTTCATCCTTAGGAAGATACAGCACACTCTGAGGGACCCGGTGCAACTTATCCAAATCCAAGTCCACCAGTACAGCCTGAACCTTTGCCAGGAGGTTGGTTGGAGGATCAACACAAGCCAAACGGTGCCATAGAGTCCATGAGACTAGATTGTAAATAATCAGCAAGCGGCGTCTGTATGACATATTTGGTAAAATCCATCTCCATTTGCTAAGACGTCCTTCAACTTTCTCTAAAACATTTTCCCAGTTCTTATTTCCAAAAGACTCAGTCCCCAGAAACACTCCCAGATATTTAAACCCTGTTTTTTCCAGGTGAGCCCACCAGGTAAACTGAGCATCCTACTCAACCCCTCTCCAACCATCAGTGCCTCGCTTTTGCCCCAGTTAACCTTTGCTGATGAAATTAAACCAAACGTTAACATTTTCCACCAAACCATCAAGGTCTTTTTGTTCTTTCAAGTCCCAAGTCAGTCTCAAGTCTTGAGGCACAAGTCTCAAGTCAAGTCCCAAGTCTAAATGTAGATTACCAAGTCAAGTCAAAGTCAGGTCCATGTCATTAATGTCAAGTCTCAAGTCTAAATGTAGAACAGCAAGTCAAGTCAGAACAAATCAAGAGTCCAGTATCAATTTAATATCTTAAAGAAAACAAAATATCTAGGACTTTTCAATGCAACATGGTTTTAATAGGATAAAAACTTGGTAAGAGCATCATGAGTTTGATTTCTATAATCAGTTTCAACTTCAATAAATTCAATCATTCCATACAAATTCAGAAAACAGAATTTAAATTCAGTCGTCCGCTGGAACAAATCTCATCACTTTCAATCTAAATAATTTACACAAACACAAGATCTCAAGTCAAGACTTTAGAAACCTTTTCAAGTCATCAAAGTACAAGTCAAAGTCAAGTCCCAAGTCAAGTCTCAAGTCTTCTCTTCATGCATCAAGTCTCAAGCAATTAAAATTGTGACTCAAGTCCAAGTCATGTGACTCAAGTCCCCACCTCTGCTGCAAGTCTCCTTTCTTAGGCAGGAGAGTAAGGACAGCCCTCCTGCAACTCAGTTGCAACCACCCTTTAGTCAAACTGTCTCTAACTTCTTGATATCAACAGTTTAAAAAGAGAAGCTGAGCTGAGCTGTACAATGACAAGAAACACTACTTACGACTAAGAGAATAAGACAGATACAGAACGTATTCATCATCAGGTATTTGCATTTTCA